>NC_037673.1:26297675-26597675 GCF_003255815.1 Theropithecus gelada | reverse complement strand
GCCTCCAGCTGAGGCAATCCTGAATGGACTAACAGCTGAAGAATGTTTGCCAGCAGCAATTTGGCTGTGAGAAAAATGTCCTTCCGTGAAGAATGATCCAAGTAGTGCATGTCCATGTTCAGGACATACTCATCTTATTTTTTCATGTTCTGAACATGTTTTAATTTACCAACATTATAATAAATGACCAAACCAAACCAAACCAAAATCAAAACAAAGCAAAATATCTCCTCACTCTTGAGCTTCCTTTAGCATGACTTCTTAGCTTCTCTTCTTGGATAGTTTAATATTTGGAGAATAGATGAAGAGGTAAATAATTATATAATTATGTCAGCTACTCTTCTCTGTACTTTCATTCTGGTTTGTGGGGCCTAGGTTTCTCAAAGTCAGGCTTTCTTGGCAGCTCTCCAGTGTGATATATGGATACCCACTCACCCCCCGCCACACACGCAGACAGACATACGCACGTATATTTCAATTATTTTACTGAGAAATGGGGCACATTGGTCTGGTACAAGAGATTCCATCATTATCAAAAATAGAAAATATCTCCACTCCTTAAACTGTATGGAACGTTATCTAATAGCTTATTTCTATCACATACTTGAATGTCACCTATTATATGCCACCCACTAGATAAAATATTCCTATTAGATTTTTGGAGTCTAACTCAATTGGCTTAACTTTTTCATCTTAGGAAGAAAGAATAAGTAGGAGCAAACATGGAAAGTGCCAAAAGGTTCTAAACTTCTCTTACATGATCCGACTTAGAGACTAGTAAAAACGTTAATGATTCAGACAATACAAATGGGTTCTAATCTGAAGTGGCAGAGGATAACAATATATATGTCAAAATAATTTTAGTTTATATGAATTGATATTTCCATGAATGCCAGATACTATTTTGTTCCTCTATACTAGAAAATTTAATTCAATCAGTTACTGAAACCAAATATTTTCAAGACAAGAAACTGCATTCAAAAGAGATCAATTCTCTGGAGAAAGATAAACCATAAAATATATACACTGTATTTAATCAATGCAAAATATTTAAAAAAGACAATTCGTTTGATCCTGTTTTATTATGGTGCTCATAAAATAAATGGGTAACATTTCTTGTCAGAATTAATTTAGATTTGTTTTTTGTTTTTTTTCATTCTTTAATTTTGACAATTTTTAAAACAATACATTTTAAATATAATTTTCTCTTTTTTCAGCTTTATTGAGATATGATTGGTAAATACTGTATATATCTAAAGTGGACAGTGTGATATAATATACATATGCACTTAAGAATGATTGGTATAATTACGATAATAAACAAATTCATCACCTCACATAGTTAGCTTTTTTGTTATGTGAATACTTAAAATGTACTCTCTGAGCAAATTTCAAGTATACAACACGGAGTTATTAGCCATAGTCACCATCATGCTGCACATTAGATATACAGAATGTATTCATCTTATAATTGCAAGTTTACACCTTTTGACAAACATCTCTTCATTTTTCACAACCCCCAGTGCATGATAACTACAATTCACTCTCTGTACAAGTTCAGCTTGTTTAGATTCCATATATATGTGAGATCATGCAGTTTTTGTTTTTCTATGACTGGCTTATATCATTTAGCATAATGTCCTCCAGTTTCATCCATGTTATTGAAAATCGCAAGATTTATTTCTTTTGTAAGGCTAAGTAATACTCCATTGAGCATATCTCTGTTTTTCTTCTATCTCTTTGTCTATCTACTCACCACATTTTTTTTATCCATTCACAATCAGTGGACACTTAGATTATTTCTATATCTTAGCTATTGTGAATAAAGCTGCACTGAACATGGGGTGTTAAGTGCAGATATCTCTTATAGTTCTTGATTTCATTACCTTTAAATATCCACCCAGATGTGGGATTGCTAGACCATATATGATAGTGTTATTTTTAAATCTTTTAAGAGCTTCTATACTATTTTGCATAATGGCTGTATAAATTTACATCCTCACCAATAGTGTTGAAGGGTCCGTTTAATCCACAGCCTCTCCAACACTTGTTAACCTTGAAGTTTTTAATAAGAACCTTCCTAACAGGTTTAAAGTTATATCTTATTTTTTTTTTATTTGCATTTCCTTGATATTAGTGATATTGTGCTTTTTTGGACATTTATATGTGTTCTTTGGAAAAATGTATATTCAAGGCCATTGCCATTTGTTAAAGTGGGTGATTTTTTTTTTTTTATTTTTTTCTGATATTGAGTTGCATATGTTCTTTATGTATCTGGATATTAACATTTTATTAGCAAAACGGCTTGCAAATATGTTCTCCCATTTCATAGGTTGCCTTTTCATGTTCTTGAATGTTTTCTTTTCTTGTCAGGAACTTTTTAGTTTGATGTAGTCCCACTTGTCTACTTATGCTTTTTTTGCCTGTACTTTGGAGTCTTCTTCAGAAAGTAATTGCTAAGGCCAATGTCAGAATACTGTCTCCCAAAGTTTTCTTCAAGAAGTTTTATGGTTTTGGATCTTTAAGATTATTTTGAGTAAAATTTTGTGTGTATCATGTAATACAAGCATCAAATTCCATTCCTTTCCACATAGATAGCCAGTTTATCCAACACCATTTATTGAAGACACAATCCTTTTCCCATTGTGTATTCTTGGTGCCACTGTTGGAAATCAGTTGGCTGTAAATGTGTGGGTTTATTTATGGGCTCTCTATTCTGGCCCATAGGTATATGTGTCTATTTTTATTCCAATAACATCATTTTCAATTACTATAGCTTTATAATATAATCTGAAATCAGGAAGTATGATGCCTCCAAATTTGTACATCTTCCTCAAGATTGATGTGGCTATTCTAGTTTTGGAAGGTTCTATACAAATTTTAGAATTTATTTTTTCTGTGAAAAATACCTTTGGAATTTTAATAGGGATTAAATTTTAACAGGATTTGAATACATAAATCAACTTGGGTAGTAGGACAACAGTCCACCAAAGTAAGACTTCCTCCTGGCTGCTGTCACAGGCTGGCATTGTTTGCAGCTTTTACAGGTGCACAGCACAGGCTGTTGGTGATCTACCATTCTGGAGTCTAGAGGATGATGGCCCTCTTCTCACAGTTCCCCTAGGTAGTGCCTGTGTTGGGGCTTCCACCCAACATTTCCCTTTTGCACTGCCCTAGCAGAGATTCTCCATTAGTGCCCTGCCCCTGAAACAAACTTCTGCCTGGACATCCAGGCATTTCCATACATCCTCTGAAATCTAGGTGGAAATTCCCAAACCTCAATTCTTAACTACTGTGCACCCCCAGGCTCAACACCACTGGATACTGCCAAGGCCTGGGGCCTGCACCCTCTGAAGCAATGGCCTGAGATGTACCTTGGCCCTTTTTAACCATGGCTAGAACAGCTAGGATGTAGGGTACCAATCCCTAGGCTGCACACAGCACGGGGACCCTGGGCCCAACCCATTAAACTGTTTTGTCTCCTAGGCCTTCAGGCCTGTGGTGGAAGGGGCTTCCTCAAAGATCTCTAACACGCCCTGGAGAAATTTTGCTGTTGTCTTGGTAATTAACATTTGGCTTCTCATTATGTATGCAAATTTCTGCAGCTGGCTTGAATTCCTCCTCAGAAAATGGATTTTTCTTCTCTATGGCATAACCAGGCTGCAAATCTTCCAAACTTTTATGCTCTGTTTTCCTTTTAAAAGTGAATAGTTTTGACAACACCCAAGTCAACTCTCGAATGCTGTGCTGCTTAGAAATTTCTTCTGCCAGATGCTCTAAATCATCTCTGTTAAGTTCAAAGTTCTACAGATCTCTAGGGAAGGGTCAAAATGACACCAGTGTTTTTGCTAAAACATGGCAAGAGTCATCTTAACTCCAGTTCCCAAAAAGTTCCTCATCTCCACCTGAGACCACCTCAGCCTGGATTTCATTGTCCATATCATTATCAGCATTTTGGTCAAAGCCATTTAACAAGTTTCTAGGAGGTTCCAAACTTTTCCACATTTTTCTGTCTCTTCTGAGCCCTCCAAACTGCTCCAACCACTACCTCTTGCCCAGTTCCAAAGTCACTTCCACATTTTTGGGTATCTTTACAGTAGCACGCCACTCCCTGTACCAATTTACTGTATTGGTCTGTCCTCATGCTGCTACTAAAGACATACCCAAGACTGGATAATTTATAAAGAAAAAGAGGTTTAATGCACTCACAGTTTCACATGGCTGAGGAGGCTTCACAATCATGGCAGAAGGTGAAAGGCACACCTTACACAGAGGCAGGTATGAGAGAGCCAAGCAAAAAGGGTTACTCCTTACAAAACCAGCAGATCTCCTCAGACTTATTCTCTACCATGGGAATAATATGGCGATACCTTCCCCCATGATTCAATTATCTCCCAGTGTGACGTTCTCACAAAATGTAGAAAGTGTGGGAGTTACAATTCAATATGAGATTTGGGTAGGGACATAGTCAAACCACCACATAAGTTACTATATAGAAACACTATTTATTTTGCATATTTTTATTCTGCAACTTTACTGAATTTGCTTATTAATTCTAATAGTTTTTTAATGTGGTGTTTATAATGTTCTCCGTATAAGATCATGTTGTCAGAACATGGACAATTTTGCTTCTTCCTTTCCTATTTAAATGCTTTTATTTATTTCTCTTGCCTAATTTTTGTGCCTGTGATATTTAGTACTGCATTGAATAGAAGTGTTCAGAGAGGTTGTCCTTGCCTTATTTCTCATCTTTGAGATAAAGTTTTCACCTTTTTACCATAGAGTATGATACTAGCTGTGGGCTTGTCATGCAGAGTGTTAATTTTATTGAGGAACATTCCTTCTATGCCTAATGTTTGAGAGGTTTTACCATAAAAGGATGTTGGATTTTGTCAAATAATTTTCTTGAATTTATAATTATGACCATATGCTTTTTGTTTTTCATTCTGTTAATTTGATGTATGACATTTATAGATTTGTGTATGTTAAAACATCCTTGCATCCTATGACTACATCCCACTTTGTAGTGGTGAATGATCTTTTAAATATGCTGTTGAATTCAATTTGCTACTATTTTGTTGATGATTTTTGCATCAATGGTCATTAGGAAAATTAGTCTCACGTTTTTTTTTTGTTTTTTGTTTTTTGTTTTTTAAATTTACAGAGTCTTTGTATGGTTTTTGTTTCAGGATAAAAAAGTAAAACTTTAAAATGATCGAAGTAATTTTATGACAATATTTTAAAAGGCTTTGAAAATAATTTTGTATTTGATTTTGGAAAAATAAAAAATGGCTGAGTTGCTGGAAATATTTCATTAATCAATTATGTTCAATGCAATATTTATGATTGTATTTAACTCCTATTTTGATTATTTATATGTATTTCACGTTCATGCTGAAAAGGAAACTTTGGCATCCTTTGCCTTCTTTACCTTTTTTCCAGGGTCTCTAAAGACTGATATTATTTCTCCACTTATTTGTGTCTATTATATGAAGAGAACTATTTACTAAATTTGTTTTTCTGATACTGAATTGTAAAGAACAAAGAAAATATAGTATAATTATTTTTAATATCACCATCCTACCATATCGAAGATTTTAGAATAGTATAACCTGTTGTTTTTACTGTGGTTAGCCAGTCTATTACAACCTTGCCAATGGAATTTGGTGCTATTTATGTAAATGATACATTTTTAACCTTTATTTCCATAAATAAATCGAAAGCATACATTGCATATTAAATTTCTGAAATAATGAGAATTATTCTGTAATTGTTCAACATTGAAATATTTATTCAAAAAAGTTTAGTAATATGCTATACTTGTGCATTCTCTCTCTCTCTCTCTCTCTCTCTCTCTCTAGTCATACATCTTCACAGCAGTGATGCATTCTAAGAAATGCATTGTTAGGTGATTTTGTCATTGTGCGAACATCACAGACTGATGACGATATAGCCTAGCCAGTATACTTCACTACACACCTAAGGTATATGGAATGAACTATTGCTCCTAAGCTACAAACCTGCATAGCATGTTACTGTAGTAAATTGTGAAACAATTGTAAGTATGTGTGAATCCAAGCATATCTAAATATTGAAAAGGTACAGTAAAATATGGTATGAAAGATAAAAAATAGTACACTTACATAGGGAACTTACCACTAATGGAGTTTGCAGTACAGGCAGTTGCTCTGGGTGTCATAAGAGGTTAGTGAATATGAAGTCCTAGGAAATTATTATAATTAGTGTAGACTTTATAAACACTGTACACTTAGACTACACTAAATTTTAGACAAAAAAATCTTTTTCTTCAATAATAAACTAACCTTTACTTACTGTGAAATTTTACTTTATAATTTTTTAAATTTTATTTTAACTTCTTTTTTTTGGAGACAGAGTCTCACTCTGTCCCCCAGGCTGGAGTGCAGTGGTGCATCTGGGGTCACTGTGACCCCCACCTCCTGGAGTCAAATGATTCTCCTGCCTCAGCCTCCTCAGTAGCTGGGATTACAGGCACCTGCCACCATGCCCAGCTACTTTTTTGTATTTTTAGTAGAGATGGTTTCACCATGTTGGCCAGGCTGATCTCGAACTCCTGACCTCAGGTGATATGCCCGCATCGGCCTCTCAAAATGCTGAGATTACAGGAGTGTGCCACCATGCTTGGCCTATTTTAACTTCTTAACTCTTGTAGTAACACAGTTTAAAACACAAACACATTGTACAGCTGTACAGAAAACATTTTTATATCCTATTCCATAAGCTTTTTGTCTATTTTTAAAATTTTAAAGAGATTTTTACTTTGTAAACTTTTTGGTTAAAAGCTAAGACACAAACAGACACGTTAGCTTAAGTCTATATGGAATTAGAACTATCAATATCGCTGCCTTCCCCCCTCCCTCTTGTCCCACTAGAAGGTCTTCAGGAGCAACAATACTTATGGCACCATCATCACCAATCATAACAATGCCTTCTTCTGGAAAACCTCCTGAAGGACCTACCTGAGGCTGTTTTAGAGTTAATTTTTTTTATATAAGTAGAAGGAATATGCAATAAAATAACTGTGAAAGTATGGTAATCACAAATACATAACCCAGTAATATCTTTGTTTATTATTAGGATGAAGTATCATGTACTATGCACAACTGTATTGTTAGACTTTTATACCACTGGTGGTACAGTAGGTTTGCTTGCAACAGCAGCACCAGAAATACATGAGAAATGTGTAGTGCTATGATGTTATGACAGCTAAGACATCACTAGGAGATATGGAATTTTTTTAGTTCCATTATAATTTTGCAAGACCTCTGTCCCATTTATGTGGCCTTTCATTGACCAAAACATTGTTATGCAGTGCATGACCAAATATCTATCTATGTGTAGTATATGGTAGTTTCTTAAAAGCAGTAGCACCATTATTTTTTTCTAATACAATTAACAATCATCCCAAAATGTAATATAATACACAGTTTGTATTCAAATGTCTCAAAAAATATTTTCTAGCTATTTTGTTTTACAAACTGCAATCTAATCAAGGCCTTCTTGTTACAATTTTTGTTATGTTTTTAGTGTCAATTTTTGTCACTTATAACATTGAACAATATACTCAGCTGTAGTTGTTGATGTTTCAAAACATTGATTTTTGAAAAAAACTAAGTCACTTTTCATGTAGAAAGTAATAGGTCCTGGATTTGTTTGATTATGTTCTTATGTTATTTCATGTGTTTTTCTGTCCCTGAAAGATCTAAGTTAAGTCTAGAGACTTGGCTACATTTCAGATACACTGACTGGTAAGAACTCTTCATAAGTGAAGATGTCTACTTCATACCATGTTATGTCAGGAGGCACTAAATGTTTTCTTGTCTTACCCTTAGAGATGATTTTCTTTTTTTTTTTTAATCACTTGGTTAGTGACTAGTAGGTTTACCCATGATAAATGTCTGTTATTCATTTTTAATTGCTAATTAATACATCAGGTCATAATTTGAAAACATAAAATGACTTATTCCTTAATACTTTTTCTACTGTTAATTTTTAGCTTTGTAGATGAGCCTCACCTTAATTTATGACTACACTGAGGGCTGTAAAATGATGATTTCTAAGTTTTCCTGCTGTATTTAGTAGCAGCTACTACTCTGTGAATCATGTCACTATGGATTCATGAACTTCTTTATTTCAATGTGTTAATCACGTAATTATTCTCTTGATGCTAAAAATATCCCAAATGTGTACTGTGAGAACCAATTTAAACTTGCCCCTGTGTGCTTTTGACATTACCGTTATTTTTTGTTTGTTTTGTTTATTTGTTTACATCCTGGAAGAATAAGAGATCCAGATTAATGTTGTGCTTTTTCTGCTCAGACTAGGCGTCAACCATTTCTCCATAGGTAAGTGATTCTTCTTAGTAGATAATGACATTTAAATACAAATGAAGTTTAAACACATGGTATTTAAAGACAATGATATCTCAACGCAATGATCTGGGTGCTGGCTCTATAATTATTGCTGAAGTGGCATTGCTTTTAGACCTAAAGGTATGAATTTATAATGTGCAATTCAAATTATAGGACTTTGTCCTAAATGAAAATAATTACTTTTATTTTATGTTTGTCTCTACATTCTATAAGAACAATGAAAAGAGTGAGTCGTATTTACAATAATATATTAAATATACATTCTATAAATATTTATTTTCAAAAAAGGAAACACATATAAATTTGTATGTTTCTACATTGCAATATGAATGTAACTACTATAAATAAGCCTGTACTTTAAATAAACTTATACTATAAATAATGTATAAGACATTTTTATATTTTAAAAATATTTTATAAAAAAGGAAAAAATATTATATGAAGAATATAAGTCAAATTACTTGAAACATTTCTTTCCTCTATGTATTAGTCAGGGTTCTCTAGACGGACAGAACAAACAGGGTAGATGGATATATGACGGGGAGTTTATTAAGAAGTAATGACTCACATGATCACAAGGTGATGTTCCCCAATAGGCCGTCTGCAAGCTGAGGAGCCAGGAAGACAGTCCCAGTCCCAAAACCTCAAAAGCAGGGAAGCCAACAGTGCAGCCTTCTGTCTGTTGTCGAAGGCCCGAGAGTCCCTGGCAAAATACTGGTGTAAGTCCCAGAGTCCAAAACCTGAAGAACTCTGAGTCTGATGTTTAAGAGGAAGCATCCAACACGGGAGAAAGATGAAGGCCAGAAGACTTAGCAATTCGACTTCTCCCATGTCTTCCGCCTGCTTTATTCTAGCTGCGCTGGGAATTGATTAGATGGCGTCCACCCAAATTGAGGGTACTTCCGTCTTTCCCAGGCCATAGACTCAAATGTTAATCTCCATTGACAATCTCACAGACACACCCAGGATCAATACTTTGCATCCTTAAAAACAATCAAGTTGACACTTAATATTAACCCTCACACTCTATATGTATAGTTAGACCATAGCTCCATCACTCATAGCATGCAAAATGTTGGAGAACAATATAAGGAAATCTTCCATTAGTGTTTACTTACTCAGTAAGAATGGCAGCTATAGGCCAGGCGTGGTGGCTAACACCTGTAATGCCAGCACTCTGGAAGGCCGAGGCGGGGGGATGATCTGAGGTCAGGAGTTCGAGACCACTCTGGCCAACATGGCGAAACACCGTCTCCACTAAAAATACAAAAATTAGCCGGGAGTGGTGGTGGATGCTTGTAACCCCAGCTACTTGGGAGGCTGAGGCAGGAGAATCGTTTGAACCAAGGAGGCGGAGGTTGCCGTGAGCCAAGATCATGCCATTGCACTCCAGCCTGGGTGACAAGAACGAAACTCCGTTAAAAAAAAAAAGAAAGAAAGAAAAAAAAAAGAATAGCAGCTTTAATCAATCACAGTATGACTACACATTATATTCCAAATAAAATTGTGATATAGAATTAGAAATTATGAAAATATGAGTCTCTGCTAGTTTCATAACCTGCAGAGGGTCAATCATTGAGTAATAAACATGTGATTAGATCTCCTCTGTTTTAATTCCAATCTTCTTTCTCAAAGTTACAGTTGTGGGCAAATATGATGCTGGCAAATTCAGAATGACGAGATGTCGATCTTCCCTTTTAACTTTCCCATGGAATAAAAAACAGACAACAAATTATAAATGACTCCCAATTTTTCCCTTTTAATACAAGACCTAAAGAAGCACTAAACAAGCCAAGACAGTAATAAGAAATTATATAATGAAATAATTATTCATGACTATAAAGCAGGATTGGGCTGTACAGTTATTTTCTATGCCCAAGAGGCATTAGCATCATCAATCTCTGATCAGGCACTTGGGGGCAGTAGTGTTCCTCTTATTCTGTGTTGTCCTGTGGTTTCTATGAGTATTGCTGCCTTTTCAAGGTTTTTCTACATTGATAGCTTGATGTTGCATATTACAATAAAGGATTTTTTCATGTCTTTCTCTGCTATAGATGATTTTTACATAATTACGGTGTAATGAAATAAGACAACATATCATTTCAATAGTTGTACCAAAATAATTCTACTACCGTACAAATACAGGATTTTTTTTTTTTTTTTTTTAGACTAATCTAAAAGCAAACAGCAAAAATGTTCCATGCATATCGGAGAAAAAAGAGAAAACTTCAAAAAATGTGTAATAAAACATAAGGCATCAGATCATGAACTAAATAAATTTAATCAGATAGCCATAAAAACATGAGATTGTTAGAACATACAATTTTAATTACATAACAAGGATGATGTTGCTAGTTAATACTTAGCAACAAGTCACTGAAATTCAGAAACTGTATTAATTTTAGTTCTGTTTGGCAAATCCAGATTAATGCACTTTCTCAATTTTAAGTAATTTTAAGATAATTTATAACATATTGTATAAATTATTTTAAAAGTACAATATTTTATTTAATATTCATACTAATTATTAAGTAGAAAAGTAGAATTATTAAGAATTATTTAATGTAAATTCTATCCAACATAACTTGTATTTGATATTTGTTCTTCTTGTTCCATTTCTATTTTTTTTTTTTTTTAGTTTTACTTCCCCTATTCACTTCTTGATAAATAAAAATAAGTTAACATTTGAGAGGAAAATAAATAAATCTATAATAAAACAATATAGTGGATCCCATTATATATATATCACCTGTAACACACCCCAACAGATAGAAACAATAATGTGTTTTAGCTACCTCAAAGATATTGTCATTATGTTTAAAATTGTATTTTTCTACTTAATATATTGGCTTCTAGTTTACAAATTGAGAAAGAAACAGACTCTTTCTGCTATTTTTTGTAATATTGTTAGTAGTACTAGTAACCTTAGCATAAAAGCATACATGCTATTATCATTAAAAATAAAAATGCTGAGTGGTTAAAGAAGTATAAATGGAAAACCATTTTATAAAAGTCCCGAGCCTCATCTTGAGCTGGTGTGTTATATATCTAAAAACTCCAGCTTCATACTATTTTCAGGTGCTTCCTGGGTGCAATTTGTTCACTTGCTTTCTTTAGCTTTAAAAGACTGAAAATCTCTTATAAAAGTACAGAGGAAATACATAATAGTAGTGGTTTCAATTGCTGCAAATGGATTGCATACAAGCAGATCAAACAATAGTTTAACAGCTATCCAGGTATCCAGAAGAGCATCTCTACTCTACCTTTGTAAATGGAGAAAGGGCCCTTGTTGTGAAGTCAAAGAAAGCCTGGAAAACATGTCAGTAAAGATAAAATTGGTCATCCTATATATCTCACTGTCTGATATTCCAAACACAGTTCAATTTTCCACATACTTTGCTTACTGAAATAGAAGAAATGTTAGTCTTTGTTTGATGATGGGCGTCTACAAAAATAATTGGTGAAACTGAAACAAACAAAATGAGAGCATTAACTATGAATCTCTAATTACCTTTCTAATTAGAGTACTGGTTCCTGAAATCACTTGTCCTGGTAACACTGGAGAAATCAACATTGGACTCACACATGGACATCCATGGCAAATGAAAGACAGGAAATAAATGTTGTGTACAATACAATATTGTTAAGCACGGTTACCTGAATGTACAATAGAACACCAGACCTTGTTCATCAGATCTAACTGTAACTCTGTACCTGTTGACCAATCTCTTTATGCCCCAATCCTCCCTACTCTCCGCACTCTCTGGTAACCACTATCACTTCTATGAGGTCAGCTTTTTTAGATATCACCTATGAGTGAGATTATGTGGTGTTTGTCTTTCTGTGCCTCGCTTATTTCACTTAGCATAATGGCCTCCAGACTCATCCATGTTATTGCAGATGACAGAATTTCATTCGTTTTTATCTCTGAATAGTATTCTGTTGTGTATATACCACACTTTCTTTATCTAATAAAAACAGGTTGATTCCATAACTTGGCTATCATAACCAGTGCTGCAATAAACGTGGGAGTGAAAATTTCTCTTTGACATATTAATTGCATTTCTTTTGGATATCTACCCAATAGTAGGATTGTTGCTGGATTATTTGGTAGTTCTATTTGTAATTTTTCAGGAATATCCCTACTGTTTACTAAAATGGCTATATTAATTTACATTCCCCTCAAAAATGTGTAAGAGTTCCTCTTTCTCCACATGTACACCAAAATTTGTTATTTTCTGTCTTTTGGTAATAGACATTCTAATTGGGGTGTGACTGTGGTTTTGAATTGTATTACCTTGCTGATTAGTGACATTGAGCATTTCTTCATATACCTGTTGGTCATTTTTAGACATTTTTGAGACATATTTTTGAGACATATTTGTTTATATCTCTTGCCTATTTTTTAATTGTTTTTGTTTTGCTCTTGAGGTGTTTGAGCTTTATTTTGAAAATAAAACCTATGTCAGAAGTAGAGTTTGTAAATATTTTCTCCCATTCTGGAAATTTTCTCTTCATGCTGTTGTTTCTTTTGTTGTGCAGAAACTTGTAAGTTTGATGCAGTTTCATTTTCCTATTTTTGCTTCTGTTATCTGTGCTTTTGACGTGTCTAAATTTTTTTCCAGCACCAATATTATTAAGTTTTTTTTCTTTTCCTAGTGTTTTATTGCTTTGGGTCTTACATTTAAGTATTTAATCGATTTTTAGTTGATTTCTGTATATGACAAGAGATAGTGGTCAAGATTTATCCCTTTGCATACAGATATCCAGTTTTCCCAGCATTATTTAGTGAAGAGACTATACTTTCCCTAAGTATGTTCTTGATATCTTTGTCAAAAGTCAGTTGGGTATAAATGAGTGGATTTACTTCTGTGTTCTGTCATAGGTCTATGTGCCTATTTTTATGCCATTTTCATGCTGTTTTGGTCACCATAGTTTTGTAGTATATTTTGAAGTCAGGCAGTGTGATGCTTTCAGGTTTTTTGTTTGGTTGCTTGGCTGTTTTCTCTCAAAATTGCTTTGGTTGTTCAGGACATAGTATTTTGATTCCATAGAATTTTAAAATTGTGTTTTCATTTCTGTAAAAAAAATCCATTAATGTTTAAATAGTAATTTTCATTGCCTCTAGAGATTGCTTTGGGTAGTATGGATATTTTAATAATGTTAATTCTTGCAATTAATGAACATGAGGTAAAGTTCCATTAATTTATGTCCTCCTCAAATTTTTCATCAACAGTATATAGTTTTTGTTGTTGAGATCTTTTGCCTCCTAGGTTAAATTTAATCCTAGATGACTCATTTTATTTTGTAGCTACTGTAAATAGAATTGTTTTTTGACTATTTTTTTTTTTCAGATAGTTAGCTGTTAGCATATAAAAATGCTACTAAATTATGTATGTTGCCATTGTATCCTGCAACCTTATTGAGTTAGTTTACTAGTTGCAACAGTTCTTTGGTAGAGTCCTTAGGGTTTTCTCCACATAAAATTATGTTGTCTGCAAAGAGGTAAAATTTGACTTCTTCCTTTTTTAACTTAGATGTCTTTTTTTTTTTTATCTTGACTTATTTCTCTGGCTTGGACTTCCAGTGCTGTGTTGAATAAAACTGCTGAAACTAAGCCTTGTTTCAGGTCTTACAGGAAAAGATTGCTACTGTTCCCGGTTCAGTATGCTGTTAGCTGTGGATTTGTCACACGTGACTTTTAATATCTTGAAGTATGTTTCTTCTGTACCTAGTTTGTTGAGGGTTTTTATGAAGAAAGAATGCTAAATTTTATCAAATACTTTATGTCTATTAAAATAATCATTTAGTTTTTATTCTTCCTTTGTTAATCTGATGTATCACATTTATTGATTTGTGTATGTTGAACCATTTTTGCCCTCCTGGGATGAATCCTACCTTATCACAGTGAATGAACTTTTTAATGTACTATTAAATTTGATTTGCTAATATTTTGTCAAAGATTTTTTCATCTATGTTTATCAGAGACAATAGCCTGTAGGCTTTTGTTTTGTTCTGTTTTGTTCCTTCTCTGGTTTTATTATCAGTGTAATACTGATCTAGAATAAGTTTGGGAACATTTCAATTTTTTGGAAAAGTTTAGAAAGAATTATTATTAGCTCCTCTTAAATATTTGGTAGAATTCAGTAGTGAAGCCTTTAGGTCTTGGGCTTTTCTTTGAGGGGAGACATTTTGTTACTAATTTAATCTCATTACTCATTATTGGTATGCTTAGATTTTATTTCCTCATGATTCAACTTTGGTAGGTTGTATGTGTCCATGAATTCAATTATTTCTTCTAGGTTTTCCAGTTTGGTAGAGTATAGTTGTTCATAATAGTCTTTTATGATTTTCTGTATTTCTGTGGTATCTGTTGTAATAGAATCTTCTTATCTTTAATTTCATTTGTTTGGGACTTCTCATTGTTTAAAATTAGTCTAGATACAGTTTGTTGATTTTATTTACCTTTCTAAAAAGAAACAAGTCTTTATTACTCTTTGGGATTTTTTTACTCCCTATTAAATTTATTTTTGTTTTGATTTCTATTTTTTTCTCTTTCACTAACTTTGGGTTTAGTTTGTTCCTGTTTCTCTAGTTACTTGATGTGCAATGTTAGGTTTTTTATTTGATACCTCTCCTTTTTCAAAGTAGGTATTTATTGCTATAAACTTTTCTAAAAGAATGGCTTTTGCTGTATCTCATAGGTTTTTGTATCTTGTGTTTTTATCTTTATTTGTCTTGTTTTTCTAATTTTCCTTTCAATTTCTTCATTTACACATTGGTTGTTCAGTAGTCTGTATTTTACTTGCCATATATTTGTAAAGTTTCTGAGGTTTATCCAGTTAATTTCTAGTATTTAACAGTTGTGTTCAGAAAAGAAAGTATACCTTATTTTGATCTTAAATTTATTAAGACTTGTTTTGTAGCTTAACATATGATATCTCCTAGAGGATGTTCTCTGTGCAGCTGAGACAATTGTGTATTTTTTAGCTGTTGAATAATATGTTCTGTCAATGTCTATTAGGTCCATTTGGTCTGGAGTGTAATTTAGATCTATCTTTTATGTTGTTGATTTCCTGTCTGGAGGATGTGTCCATTGATGAAAGTGAGTTGTAGAAGTTTGCTACTCTTATTGTATTGCACTCTATCTCTCTTTTTAGATATATTAATATTTGCCTTTTATATTTATGTGCTTTGATATTGGGGGCATATATAATTATAATTGTTATATTATCTTGCTAAATCGATCTCCTTATCATTATTTAATGATCTTCTCTGTCACTTTTTACAATTTTTATATTAAAGTCTATTTTGTTTTTTTTGTTTTGTTTCTCAAATTCTAATGCAAATACATGTTTTCTTTTTTTTAATTTTTTATTATTATTATACTTTAAGTTCTAGGGTACATGTGCATAACGTGCAGGTTTGTTACATATGTATACTTGTGCCATGTTGCTGTGCTGCACCCATCAACTCGTCTGCACCCATCAACTCGTCAGCACCCATCAACTCGTCATTTACATCAGGTATAACTCCCAATGCAATCCTCCCCCCTCCCCCCTCCCCATGATAGGCCCCGGTGTGTGATGTTCCCCTTCCCGAGTCCTAGTGATCTCATTGTTCAGTTCCCACCTATGAGTGAGAACATGCGGTGTTTGGTTTTCTGTTCTTGTGATAGTTTGCTATTGTCTCATGTTAGTATAGCTATTCCTACTCTTTTTGGTTACATTGCATGGAATATCTTTCTCCATCAACTTCATTTCGGTCCGTGTCTTTATAGGTAAAGTGAGTCTCTTATAGCCAGAATATAGTTGAGTTATATTTTTAAATTTCATTCAGCCACTCTATATATTTTATTGTATAATATAATCTATTTACATTCAAGGTAATTATTGGCAGGTAAAGTCTTACTATTGCCATTTTGTTAATTGTTTTCTAGGTCATTTATTCTTCTCTTACTACTTTTTTTATGGTCAAGTGACTTTCTCTAGGAGTATGTTTGTTTCCTTGCTTTTTCATTCTGATTGTTTCTATTATAGGTTTTTGCTTCATGGTTATAATGAGGCTTACATAATCATCTTATATTAAGGTTATATTAAGCAGATAACAACTTAATTTTGATCACACACACACACACACACACACACAAAATGAAAGAAAAACAAGAAGAAATAAATACTACTACTTTGAGGCCTGAATTCTGACCTTCTGTTTTTTTCTTTCCCAAGTTCCTATCTAAGGGAACTGGGGAGTCCTGTCCTACAAACCATAAAATCTCTTAAAATATATTTTTTATTAATCCAGTATAATGTGGCTTACTTTTTTTTTTTTTTAAACAGAGTCTTACTCTGTCACCCAGGCTGGAGTGCAGTGACTCGATCTCAGCTCACTGCAACCTCCATCTCCCAGGTTCAAGAAAGCAATTCTTCTGCCTCAGCCTCCCAAGTAGCTTGGACTACAGGTGTGCCCCACCATGCCTGGCTAATTTTTGTATTTTTAGTAGAGACAGGGTTTCACCATATTGGACAGGCTGGTCTTGACCTCCTGATCTCGTGTTCCACCTGACACGGCCTCTCAAAGTGCTAGGATTACAGGTGTGAGCCACCTCATCCGGCTGTGGCTTACTTTTTAACCTGACTCAGGTATAACATTACATGGCGGATAGAAGACCCCTTGATCCTAACTCAAGCATTTCTTTCTACTGATTTTGAGTATTTAAACAATAGCTTAACTCTCTCAGCAGATTGTCAACTGAAGAATTTTTAAAACCCACTTATGATTTGCAAGCCCTGACTTCAAAGTATCTCATCTTTATAGACAGAACCAATGTGTACTTTCCATATATTGATTTATGATTTTACCTGTAATTCTTGTCTCCCTAAAATGTGTAAAACCAAACTCTAACTAGACCACTTTGGGTGCACTTTCTCAGTACCTCTTGAGACTCTGTAATGACATGCTTCTGTCACTCAATAAATATCTTAAAGTATTTTGGGAGTATTTGGTTTTCCAAAATTACTTCCTCCCCCTTGAAAATTTGAATACATGATATAATAACTTACATTTATTTATAGTGCATATCCCTTAATAAATTATTGTAGTTTTATCTTTTAACCTTCATACTAAAGATGCTAGTGATTTATACCCTTATCATTATATTATGAGAGTATTCAGAATTTCACTGTGTACTTCCTTTTTCCAGTGAGTGGTATACAGGTATACCTCATTCTATTTCACTTTATTTTGCTTCACAGATATTGCATTATTTTGCAAATTGAAGATTGTGGCAACACTGTTATAGGAAAGCCTGTGGATGCTATTATCTCAAAAGCATGTGCTCACTTTGTGTCTTTTTGGTAAATTTGCAATATTTCAAACATTTTCATTAGTGTTTTATCTGTTCTGTTAATCTGTGATCAGTGATCTTTGATGTCACTTTTATAATTGCTTTGCATCACTATGAACTTCACCTATCTGGAATAGTCAACTATTTCTGACTATTCCACTGACCAGTTGTTCCCAATCTTTCTCCCTGTCATCAGGCCTCGTTATTTCCTGAGACATGACAACATTGAAATTAGGTCAATTAATAACCCTACAATGGCCTCTAAGTACTCAAGTGAAAAGAAGAGTTGCATGTCTTGCGCTTTAAAACAAAAGCTAGAAATGAGTAAGCTTAGTGCTGAAGACATGTCAAAAGCCAAGATAGGCTGAGAGCAGGGCTTCTTGCACCCAAGTTGTTAGCCAAGTTGTGAATGCACAGGAGAAACTCTTCTAAGCTTGGTGCAGTGGCAGTATCATAGCCAATGTTATTATCAAATACTCATAAGAAAATTTAAGTACGTACATTTTTATGTCACATATTGTCATAATGACTTCTAAATTACTTTACTATCATTTAATTTCAGAGCCCTGTACACTCTCAATTTCAATAGGGAAAATTCTTTTCTGTGCTCACGTAGAATTTGATGGTTGACGTCATGTAATTGGGACGAATGAAGTGATGAGAATGACCACTGTCCTGCCGTAAACAGATAGAGATTATGATTACATCATGTTCCGGTAAACATTTAAGCCTTGGATAACTAAAGGAAGAATGTAGGTGTCAAACGTAAGTTGAGAAAATTAAGTGAGGTGCTTGATGTTGATGTCATGACGAAGAGAAGAGAAAACCTCAATATACACACTAACGGCCCACTAAGGGCTTAGAGCTAAATTTCTAATGCCCATGCAGGGGCAGGATACTAATAGTGTAGTTAAAACTTCAAAGTATTAAATACAAAATAAGAAAAGGGACAAACCATACTAATACAGAGGAAAAAAGCAGACTGAATAAAAGTGTAATACATCATGTGAGAATAAAAAAATACATATTTTAAAATTCAATTTACTATATCAGACTAGGCAAACTTAAACTTGAAAGCTCTGTGATGTCTTCAGTTACTTTAAAATTTTTCCCAATGATTTCAGTGATTTCCAGTTTTCTTGTCATTGTGAAGATAAGAATTAGTGAATACTGTTTTATTTCCAAATATATAATCTGGCAAGGGATTTTGTTGGGTGCCATTGATCTGGGTATATCTCATAAATGAATAAATAATTTAAATTATCATTTCCAAGGATGCATTCAATCTGAAGGTGGAATTCTTATGTATTGGTTGTATAAGCATTTTGCATGTAGTTTACACATATAAATGTGATGGCTAATGTAGTTGTACACGCAACTTACACATCACCTTCTTATTTCCAGTGATATCTTAAGGAGTACCCCATTAAATGTTTTTTTGAACTGCCCACAATTACATCATCACTTTAATAAATGTCGGTAAGGGCACATTTTGACTCATTTCAAGGGTCAGGAATTAATCCAACGTAGGACTGAGTACCATACATCTGAAGTCACATCTTGTAACTTCAGCTTATAATATAAATATGATTTTTAATTCATAACTGGGTCCATGTCACTAATTAAAAACGTTATATATAAAAATTATACAACTCCAATGTTATTAACAGTTAGAGCATATCTTACATATGTCTAACATTTTAGTACTCATTGAAGGTGGAATTATGTTGTACAATGTTAGCTTTATGTATTAATATGATTATGTTCAATTGTAAGAGGAAGGTACATAACTAAAATTAGCTCTACATAAAAGATTAATGGCTATTCGTACTGGAACAGATAGCATGATTAATTTTATAATGACTGATTTTATAAATTTATGATGGAGCTCTGTTTCTCTACTTTTTGGCTTTGCTACCCTGTACCTTGTTACTTTATTCTACAGAAATTTTACCTATGACTGCTAGCATTTCCAGCTGTACATGATTCCACTTATATAATTTGCAATATCTTAGAAATGAGATTTTCTCTTTGTCATCTTCAGAGTGTAGAGGAAGAGGTCTGATCATTCGTGTTACTTTGCTCATATCCCCATAGACCACAAAGACAAAGGCTTGAAGCACAGTTTGAGTCTTGGTAGAATGCTTTCTAATCCTGCCAGAAAAGGAGAAGGTGAAGGTCTGTAAAGGCTCCTTCAAGGCCTGTTACATGCACCTCTATGTCTACCTGATGAAGCTGTCAGGAGAGAGTTTTCAATGCCTCTCGGCTTCTAATAAAGCGTGGAGTTGTCTGTCCCATACTCCTTGAAATAGAGCTTTAGAATATAAGACCACTGAGGTGCGGTGTAGAATAGACTCTTCCTCAATGGGATGTCTTTCCTACAACTCACATGACAGTTTTGGCCCCTTTTGTTTGTGTCATCCCTTTTTGTGTACGGGACAAGGATAATGAGGCAGTGGCACCTTAGGCTTATTCTTCCTTTCATTGTCTATGTAAGCAATACACTGCCTAATGTAAAAATGGCTGACTCATTAAACCTTGACCAGTCAAGTCAGTCAGGCCATGGCCTTGCTTTCTCGTATGCGTTATTGACAAAAATATAAAATGCCCATGCATGTTGTCATGGAAAGAGAGAGAACAGAGAATTGTGTTTTCATAATGTGGAGAAGAAATTCAAAAACTATGGAAGACAGAAATATTAAATTGCATCTAATATATAATTCAACAAAAGATACTTTATAAGACTTTTAGAAAAATCTTACATATTTGATATGTATTCATTTTCTATGGCCACTGTAACAAATTACCAGAAATTTAATGGTTTAAAACAATACAATTTATTATCTTCCAATCTGGGATTGCTCTAGGGAAGAATCCATTTCCTTGCCTTTTCCAGCAACTAGAGGCTGCTCACATTTATTGGCTCATGGTTCTTTTCTCCCATTTTCAATGCCAACAGGATTGCATCTCTCTGACCATTCTTTTGTCATCAAATCTCTCTCTTACTACAGCTGAAAAATGTTCTGTGCTTTTAAGACTCATGTAATTAGATTGAGCTCACACAGATAACAATAATCCAGGATAATCTCCTTATCTCAAGGTCCTTAGTGTAATGACATCTTCAAAGTCCCTTTTGCCATGTAAGGTAATGTAGTCACAGTTTCTAAAGATTAGGATGTGGCCATCTTGCAGGGTTGGGAGGGGGGTGACTCTGCCTATCACACTTTACTCTTGCCATGATAAATTGCTGAGAGAAGTGCTCAGTTGTTTAAAAAAAAAAAAAATGTGGTTGTGTTGCTAAATTTACAATGCTAGTGGGAGAGGATAAAATTAAAATTGAGTCCACAGTTCTAAAATCCATGGAAGAAAACTAGAGTTAGCACAAACAGCAGAAGAACAGATGGACCATTCAGGACCCAAAGTGGTCTGACATGCAGAACCCTGACTGAAAATGTATGGCTTTCATGAATGAAATCAACAGGCAGCTAAGCAACCAAACAACAGGGAACTAAGTAATGGGTAGAGGTAAGATTTCATAATTGAAAACATCTGCATCACCACATGAACCACAGTGCTCTAAGAATCATGGCCCTATCATGTCTCCAAACCTATGCAACAAATCCAAGCACACTTACAAAATGCGTCGGTGAGCCTCCCAAGGAATTTTGCTATCGCATCGGATATATTTACAGGAACCATTGACCTGACCCTTCCCCAAATGCCATTGCCACTCACTGTCTAACCAAGTAACTAACTCCAAATTAATCCAAGTTTCAGCATATAACTTTAGTCCTCTAGAATGAATGCAGCCATACCAGGTGATAAACAGAGGCATCTCTGAAGACCTCTTTGTTGTAATCCACAGTTGCCCTAAATGAACCTGTGTATATTTACTCATTCTCTGAGGACAGTGGAATGTCGTTTTTTGTTTTTTATTTTTAATGTTATGATATGTGCAGAAAAGAGAGAGTTCTTAAAGCTATAGGTAACAAGCCAGGGGTTCAATCTTCCAAAGTCTCATTGATGGTGCTCCATGGGCTGCGAGGATCAATATACTGAAGGACATTATATCCTAGCCTTAGAAAACATAGTGTTATGGAAATCTAACTGAAAGATTCTGCTTCAGAAAGTAGCTGAAGTTCAGCTACTGAATTTCAGTGTCCCACAGAACACCACATTGGCAACCTTAAATCATGTTGTAAGAAACCTCATAGCAAAAATGTCTAAGCACCTGTTCTCATACATCATACCTGTAACACACATCCATACCTTTTTAGATGAAATGTTGCTAGCAGAGTTGATACTCACTTAGTATTGGTCATACAGTGTTTTTTTTTTTTTGTTGTTGTTGTTGTTGTTTGTTTGTTTTGTTGCCAGCATCTATTCTGATCTTTCAGCATCAATTTGATTGTTTAGCATCCTTGCTTAACCTGGTGTTGAATATTTTAAATATCGACTCTAGCCACAATAAAAGATGTCTAATATGTAGATGTTTTGATTCCTTACACATTTCATTTAATTCTTTCTTTTGTTTACATAAATAAGTAAAATGAAAATTTTAAAATGACAAGACTTGACAATGACACCACAAGTATTAACCTTAATCAATTCCTGTCCTCCATTGGAGATGCAGTTTTGAACACATTCCCTTTTCTAGAGCATAAGAAGAGCCCTTAGAATTTGGAATAATACTATTAATCTGGTAAAGTTACGTTTCTTGGTATCAGGGGTCTGCAAACTAAAACAGGGGTAGTGAGGGCAAGCTGGCCTGCTATCCGTCTTCATGGCTCACAAAGGTTAAAATATTCTGCTCCTTTACAGAAAGAGTGTGTTAACTTTGTTGTATAGTAACAAGGAGAGAAGCATAGGAAATGAAGAGTTCTTCTGAGATGGGCAAACATGAGTTAAGAAAGCATGAAATGGCGGAGCAAGATGGCCGAATAGGAACAGCTCCAGTCTCCAACTCCCAGCGCGAGCGACACAGAAGACCGGTGATTTCTGCATTTTCAACTGAGGTACTGGGTTCATCTCACTGGGGAGTGCCGGACGATCGGTGCTGGTCAGCTGCTGCAGCCCGACCAGCGAGAGCTGAAGCAGGGCGAGGCATCGCCTCACCTGGGAAGCGCAAGGGGGAAGGGAATCCCTTTTCCTAGCCAGGGGAACTGAGACACACAACACCTGGAAAATCGGGTAACTCCCACCCCAATATTGCGCTTTAAGCAAACAGGCACACCAGGAGATCATATCCCACACCTGGCCGGGAGGGTCCCACGCCCACGGAGCCTCCCTCATTGCTAGCACAGCAGTCTGTGATCTACCGGCAAGGCAGCAGCGAGGCTGGGGGAGGGGCGCCCGCCATTGCTGAGGCTTAAGTAGGTAAACAAAGCTGCTGGGAAGCTCCAACTGGGTGGAGCTCACAGCAGCTCAAGGAAACCTGCCTGTCTCTGTAGACTCCACCTCTGGGGACAGGGCACAGCTACACAACAACAACAACAACAACAAAAAAGCAGCAGAAACCTCTGCAGACGCAAACGACTCTGTCTGACAGCTTTGAAGAGAGCAGTGGATCTCCCAACACGGAGGTTGAGATCTGAGAAGGGACAGACTGCCTGCTCAAGTGGGTCCCTGACCCCTGAGTAGCCTAACTGGGAGACATCCCCCACTAGGGGCAGTCTGACACCCCACACCTCACAGGGTGGAGTACACCCCTGAGAGGAAGCTTCCAAAGCAAGAATCAGACAGGTACACTCGCTGTTCAGAAATATTCTATCTTCTGCAGCCTCTGCTGCTGATACCCAGGCAAACAGGGTCTGGAGTGGACCTCAAGCAATCTCCAACAGACCTACAGCTGAGGGTCCTGACTGTTAGAAGGAAAACTATCAAACAGGAAGGACACCTACACGAAAACCCCATCAGTACATCACCATCATCAAAGACCAGAGGCAGATAAAACCACAAAGATGGGGAAAAAGCAGGGCAGAAAAGCTGGAAATTCAAAAAATAAGAGCACATCTCCCCCGGCAAAGGAGCGCAGCTCATCGCCAGCAACGGATCAAAGCTGGACGGAGAATGACTTTGACGAGATGAGAGAAGAAGGCTTCAGTCCATCAAATTTCTCAGAGCTAAAGGAGGAATTACGTACCCAGCGCAAAGAAACTAAAAATCTTGAAAAAAAAGTAGAAGAATTGACGGCTAGAGTAATTAATGCAGAGAAGGTCATAAACGAAATGAAAGAGATGAAAACCATGACACGAGAAATACGTGACAAATGCACAAGCTTCAGTAACCGACTCGATCAACTGGAAGAAAGAGTATCAGCGATTGAGGATCAAATGAATGAAATGAAGCGAGAAGAGAAACCAAAAGAAAAAAGAAGAAAAAGAAATGAACAAAGCCTGCAAGAAGTATGGGATTATGTAAAAAGACCAAATCTACGTCTGATTGGGGTGCCTGAAAGTGAGGGGGAAAATGGAACCAAGTTGGAAAACACTCTTCAGGATATCATCCAGGAGAACTTCCCCAACCTAGTAGGGCAGGCCAACATTCAAATCCAGGAAATACAGAGAACGCCACAAAGATACTCCTCGAGAAGAGCAACTCCAAGACACATAATTGCCAGATTCACCAAAGTTGAAATGAAGGAAAAAATCTTAAGGGCAGCCAGAGAGAAAGGTCGGGTTACCCACAAAGGGAAGCCCATCAGACTCACAGCAGATCTCTCGGCAGAAACTCTCCAAGCCAGAAGAGAGTGGGGGCCAATATTCAACATTCTTAAAGAAAAGAATTTTCAACCCAGAATTTCATATCCAGCCAAACTAAGTTTCATAAGTGAAGGAGAAATAAAATCCTTTACAGATAAGCAAATGCTTAGAGATTTTGTCACCACTAGGCCTGCCTTACAAGAGACCCTGAAGGAAGCACTCAACATGGAAAGGAACAACCGGTACCAGCCATTGCAAAAACATGCCAAAATGTAAAGACCATTGAGGCTAGGAAGAAACTGCATCAACTAACGAGCAAAATAACCAGTTAATATCATAATGGCAGGATCAAGTTCACACATAACAATCTTAACCTTAAATGTAAATGGACTAAATGCTCCAATGAAAAGACACAGACTGGCAAACTGGATAAAGAGTCAAGACCCATCAGTCTGCTGTATTCAGGAGACCCATCTCACACGCAGAGACATACATAGGCTCAAAATAAAGGGATGGAGGAAGATTTACCAAGCAAATGGAGAACAAAAAAAAGCAGGGGTTGCAATCCTAGTCTCTGATAAAACAGACTTTAAACCATAAAAGATCAAAAGAGACAAAGAAGGCCATTACATAATGGTAAAGGGATCAATTCAACAGGAAGAGCTAACTATCCTAAATATATATGCACCCAATACAGGAGCACCCAGATTCATAAAGCAAGTCCTTAGAGACTTACAAAGAGACTTAGACTCCCATACAATAATAATGGGAGACTTCAACACTCCACTGTCAACATTAAACAGATCAACGAGACAGAAAGTTAAAAAGGATATCCAGGAATTGAACTCATCTTTGCAGCAAGCAGACCTAATAGACATCTATAGAACTCTCCACCCCAAATCAACTGAATATACATTCTTCTCAGCACCACATCGTACTTACTCCAAAATTGACCATATAATTGGAAGTAAAGCACTCCTCAGCAAATGTACAAGAACAGAAATTATAACAAACTGTCTCTCAGACCACAGTGCAATCAAACTAGAACTCAGGACTAAGAAAGTCAATCAAAACCGCTCAACTACATGGAAACTGAACAATCTGCTCCTGAATGACTACTGGGTACATAACGAAATGAAGGCAGAAATAAAGATGTTCTTTGAAACCAATGAGAACAAAGATACAACATACCAGAATCTCTGGGACACATTTAAAGCAGTGTGTAGAGGGAAATTCATAGCACTAAATGCCCACAAGAGAAAGCAGGAAAGATCAAAAATTGACACTCTAACATCGCAATTAAAAGAACTAGAGAAGCAAGAGCAAACACATTCCAAAGCTAGCAGAAGGCAAGAAATAACTAAGATCAGAGCAGAACTGAAGGAGATAGAGACACAAAAAACCCTCCAAAAAATCAATGAATCCAGGAGTTGGTTTTTTGAAAAGATCAACAAAATTGACAGACCACTAGCAAGACTAATAAAGAAGAAAAGAGAGAAGAATCAAATCGACGCAATTAAAAATGATAAAGGGGATATCACCACCGACCCCACAGAAATACAAACTACCATCAGAGAATACTATAAACACCTCTATGCAAATAAACTGGAAAACCTAGAAGAAATGGATAATTTCCTGGACACTTACACTCTTCCAAGACTAAACCAGGAAGAAGTTGAATCCCTGAATAGACCAATAGTAGGCTCTGAAATTGAGGCAATAATTAATAGCCTACCAACCAAAAAAAGTCCAGGACCAGATGGATTCACAGCTGAATTCTACCAGAGGTATAAGGAGGAGTTGGTACCATTCCTTCTGAAACTATTCCAATCAATAGAAAAAGAGGGAATCCTCCCTAACTCATTTTATGAGGCCAACATCATCCTGATACCAAAGCCTGGCAGAGACACAACAAAAAAAGAGAATTTTAGACCAATATCCCTGATGAACATCGATGCAAAAATCCTCAATAAAATACGGGCAAACCGGATTCAACAACACATCAAAAAGCTTATCCACCATGATCAAGTGGGCTTCATCCCTGGGATGCAAGGCTGGTTCAACATTCGCAAATCAATAAACATAATCCAGCATATAAACAGAACCAAAGACAAGAACCACATGATTATCTCAATAGATGCAGAAAAGGCTTTTGACAAAATTCAACAGCCTTTCATGCTAAAAACGCTCAATAAATTCGGTATTGATGGAACGTACCTCAAAATAATAAGAGCTATTTATGACAAACCCACAGCCAATATCATACTGAATGGGCAAAAACTGGAAAAATTCCCTTTGAAAACTGGCACAAGACAGGGATGCCCTCTCTCACCACTCCTATTCAACATAGTGTTGGAAGTTCTGGCTAGGGCAATTAGGCAAGAGAAAGAAATCAGGGGTATTCAGTTAGGAAAAGAAGAAGTCAAATTGTCCCTGTTTGCAGATGACATGATTGTATATTTAGAAAACCCCATTGTCTCAGCCCAAAATCTCCTTAAGCTGATAAGCAACTTCAGCAAAGTCTCAGGGTACAAAATTAATGTGCAAAAATCACAAGCATTCTTATACACCAATAACAGACAAACAGAGAGCCAAATCATGAATGAACTTCCATTCACAATTGCTTCAAAGAGAATAAAATACCTAGGAATCCAACTTACAAGGGATGTAAAGGACCTCTTCAAGGAGAACTACAAACCACTGCTCAGTGAAATAAAAGAGGACACAAACAAATGGAAGAACATACCATGCTCATGGATAGGAAGAATCAATATCGTGAAAATGGCCATACTGCCCAAGGTAATTTATAGATTCAATGCCATCCCCATCACGCTACCAATGAGTTTCTTCACAGAATTGGAAAAAACTGCTTTAAAGTTCATATGGAACCAAAAAAGAGCTGGCATTGCCAAGACAATCCTAAGTCAAAAGAACAAAGCTGGAGGCATCACGCTACCTGACTTCAAACTATACTACAAGGCTACAGTAACCAAAACAGCATGGTACTGGTACCAAAACAGAGATATAGACCAATGGAACAGAACAGAGTCCTCAGAAATAATACCACACATCTACAGCCATCTGATCTTTGACAAACCTGAGAAAAACAAGAAATGGGGAAAGGATTCCCTATTTAATAAATGGTGCTGGGAAAATTGGCTAGCCATAAGTAGAAAGCTGAAACTGGATCCTTTCCTTACTCCTTATACGAAAATTAATTCAAGATGGATTAGAGACTTAAATGTTAGACCTAATACCATAAAAATCCTAGAGGAAAATCTAGGTAGTACCATTCAGGACATAGGCATGGGCAAAGACTTCATGTCTAAAACACCAAAAGCAACGGCAGCAAAAGCCAAAATTGACAAATGGGATCTCATTAAACTAAAGAGCTTCTGCACAGCAAAAGAAACTACCATCAGAGTGAACAGGCAACCTACAGAATGGGAGAAAATTTTTGCAATCTACTCATCTGACAAAGGGCTAATATCCAGAACCTACAAAGAACTCCAACAAATTTACAAGAAAAAAACAAACAACCCCATCAAAAAGTGGGCAAAGGATATGAATAGACATTTCTCAAAAGAAGACATTCATACAGCCAACAAACACATGAAAAAATGCTCATCATCACTGGCCATCAGAGAAATGCAAATCAAAACCACAATGAGATACCATCTCACACCAGTTAGAATGGCGATCATTCAAAAGTCAGGAAACAACAGGTGCTGGAGAGGATGTGGAGAAATAGGAACACTTTTACACTGTTGGTGGGATTGTAAACTAGTTCAACCATTATGGAAAACAGTATGGCGATTCCTCAAGGATCTAGAACTAGATGTACCATATGACCCAGCCATCCAATTACTGGGTATATACCCAAAGGATTATAAATTATGCTGCTATAAAGACACATGCACACGTATGTTTATTGCAGCACTATTCACAATAGCAAAGACTTGGAATCAACCCAAATGTCCATCAGTGACAGATTGGATTAAGAAAATGTGGCACATATACACCATGGAATACTATGCAGCCATAAAAAAGGATGAGTTTGCGTCCTTTGTAGGGACATGGTTGCAGCTGGAAACCATCATTCTTAGCAAACTATCACAAGAACAGAAAACCAAACACCGCATGTTCTCACTCATAGGTGGGAACTGAACAATGAGATCACTTGGACTCAGGAAGGGGAACATCACACACCGGGGCCTATCATGGGGAGGGGGGAGGGGGGAGGGATTGCATTGGGAGTTATACCTGATGTAAATGACGAGTTGATGGGTGCAGTAGACCAACATGGCACAAGTATACATATGTAACAAACCTGCACGTTATGCACATGTACCCTACAACTTAAAGTATAATAATAATAAATAAATTTAAAAAAAAAAAAAAAAGAAAGCATGAAATGGGCAAGCTGGCTGGCTTCCTGTGTTGTCGTGGTCTGGAGAAAAAAGGAACAAAAGCCCAGTACTCAGGCTGTAACTACAGCCAATCAACATCAAAGGCCCAAGAAGCTATTAAACATACATTTCTGCTTTAGGGGACTAGGAACTTAAAGCTAGGCTTAACTTTCAACTCATGGTGACTTTTCCGTATTTTAATGCTAAAAATCACTCCCCGGGGTGGAGATGTAAGATCCTAATGATACATATTTTGTATCAAGATGCATGTTAAAACACCACACATGCACCAGAAAAATCCCACTTCTACATACCTCATGTAAGAAGTAAGTTCCCCTTACTTTAATTTTTGTTTGTTTGTTTGTTTTTGTTTTTTTGAAACAGAGTCTTGCTCTGTCGCCCAGGCTTGAGTACAGTGACACGATCTTGGCCCACTGCAACCTCCTCCTCCAGGTTCAAGTGATTCTCCTGCCTCAGCCTCCTGAGTCCCTGGGATTACAGGTGCCTGCCACCACGCCTGGTTAATTTTTGTATTTTTAGTGGAGACGGAATTTCTCCATGTTGGCCAGACTGGTCTCAAACTCCTGACCTCAGATGATCCACTCACCTCAGCCTCCCAAAATGCCTTTACTTTTCCTTACTATAGAGCCCCATGAAGGAGGTGTTCTTAACCCCGGGGTCACAGACCAGTACCAGACACCAGTCCGTGGCTTGTTAGGAACCAGGACACACAGCTGATTAATCAAACATTTTAGAGACTGAGAGGCTATATGTTTTCAGCATTCTGTTATTTTGATTATTTTGCTAATCAGCTTAACTACAAAGATTGGATTACTCTGGCTTGACGAATACTAGAGCAGATATTATGGAGAAATAGGAGTAAATTAACAATTACATAGAAGTTGTAGAGGGCTTAGAAGGAAATTAAAAACTTCCAATATCAATGAATTTCACAATTTTTATTTCCATGAAGTAACACCAGAAAATTGTTGTTAAAGCCATGTAATTAATACAGATACTCTGTACTTCTGCTATTACTGGTACATAAAATCCCAACCCTTTTCTATTACTCTACTCTGAGTGTGTCTGCAACCCCAAATTTAGGTCTGCTGGATATTCATGCACTGGAATGAATAGAAAAATTGCCAAGTAGACCATAAATTGGAAATCACATATTGTTGTGGACATACCTTGCAAGTAAGTAGGTTTAAGAACCAATTGCGACCAGGAGAAGACTGGTGGGAGACATGATAATCAATGGCTTAATGCATAATTTCCACTTCAACCACCAGTCTCAATATCTTAAGGCAAAATGAGGCTCCTGGAACTGAATGTCTATTTGGATAGGAGAAGTCAAGTATAAATTCCTGAACTGACTGGGCTCAGCCACATTTGGTTATAATTGTGTATTATCCACCAAATTCAGTTTAACACTGAAATTAAAATTTGTTAATTAAGAATATAGAACATAGTATTTTTTACACAATTAAAATCATGGCCTTTAAAATGCCTAGTGAGAAACATATTCATTTGAAACTCACTGTGAATTAACATTAGGCCAGAGATATTTTGAAGAAAAATAATGGAATATGATTCCAGTTCAGTTATCAACAAAAAGCATCCATTGATTTTGACTTATGCTTCAATAACTATAACATTTTATGTTACAGCATATATTTGATTTGACAAATTCAGTATCAATGGCTTTTACTACTGGCAATTGATTATGGGTATCATGATATGAGATATTTCAGTTGTGCAAAATCAAACCAGTTTTCTGTTGAAGAAAGATAACGAAACATTGGCATTGACTTCTCATCTTAATACGGCATTGATGTTCTTGACTCGTCAACTATATTCATTTATTACAAAACTGTAGGATATTACATAAGAGTCATTAAATTCACTAAGAAACAACAAAGCTTTGGTTTTAAACATCTCAATTATTAAAAATTTCCAGTAAACATGAGTAGAAAGCAATCAGAACTCCATGTATGAACTGCAAAAATTTTAGGTATGTGTCTATTTAAATATTGTAACATCTTGTTTTTTTCTATTTTGGTATCAATTGTTTCTAGATACCCTCAAATTCATAAAAAGTCAGTTTGGACGAGGCACCATGGCTCATGCCTGTAATCCCAGCACTTTGCAAGACTGAGGAGTGTGGATCACCTGATGTCAGGAGTTCAAGACCAGCCTAGCCAACATGGTGAAACCCCGTGGCTGCCAAAAATACAAAAACTAGCCAGTTGTGATGGCAGATGCCTGTAATTCCAGGTACTTGGGTGACTGAGACAGGACAGTCATTTGAACCTGGGAGGTGGAGGCTGCAGTGAGCCAAGATTGCACCACTGCACTCCAGCCTGGGCAACAGGGCAAGACTCCATTTAAAATAAAAATAAAAAATATAATCAAAGCCAGTTGCTTTACCAAACTTATCTCTGTTTACTCATATTCTTGTCTCAGTTTCCTGATAACTTAACGAAACTTTCTTGTGGCAACTGGAAAATAAAGGAAATTGGGTTAGGAGCTTGAAAACATTCCTACTTCTTGGTAGATTTTCTTTAGGATTTAACAATACAAATTTTTGCCTTTAGCTTTTGACTCACCTCTTATTTAAAAATGGGCTGATCATAGAACCACCAGAAATATAGATCATAGATTAGTTTTGCCTCCAAGGTCAAAATTCAATTCGTTTTTTTCTCTTTATCAGATTTCTCCTCTACACACCTGCTCCAAAATTTATCAACTCATCTTCCTCTCAGATGTTATCTCGGTGCCTTGCATCAGGTAATTTTATGTAACACATGTTATAAGCGCTTAAAATTAACAAAACATCTTTAGCAAAACTTTCATAATCTGCTCCAAGCTGACTTTTCCAGCCTGAACTTTATGTTGTTCTCTTTGCCCTTTTCTTCTGCCATTTTCTTTTTAGGCGGTAAGACTCATCAAACCTTCAAAACATAATTAAAATGTTACCCCTACTGAAGTGTATTCCCTGTCTATTGTTGATTTCAACACTGGGGCCATCAGTAGTCAGACATTCTCAGTGAACTCATCTCTGTGTAATAATCAAGATTTTCTGTTAAGGCCCTTGCATTATTCTGTGCTTGTGTTACTTTTAAATACATATAAACATACACACAATAGAACCGTGGGAACTTTTAAGAAAAATTATTACTCCTAAACTTGTAAGTAGATAAAGTTTACTGAGCATTTTTTTCTTCACTTGGACAATTTATTTTTGACCACTTTCCAAAGAAATATACTGATATAAAGCTTATTTTCTGCAGTTTGTAAGTAATCCCAGTTCAGTTGGTAAATCCACATTAAAAATACTTCTCTGGAAGTAAAGTCCTCATAGTCAGGAATGTGCTGGCCAGATTCTTATTTAGATCTCTTTTTCTAAAATGGTCTGAAGTATTTCTACTTTAAATCAAAGTTTTATACCTTTTTGTCTCTGGTTTGAGTTGTAAATGTCGTTTCTTCTCCTACACTTTACGCTTGCCAATGTTGCTGAGGCCAGTATCTAAAGGAAATCTTTCATCATTATTTAAATGTGTTCACATGTGACAGCTAGCGAGTCCCTGTCTCAGTTTAGTCTCACTAACTCATCAGGACTAAAGCCATGAAATGCAAGTTAAATCAACAAGATTATTTTCAAAAGCAAAATCAGTATGTCATTTATGTGTAATTTTTAAGATCAAATGAACAGAATGAAGTGAGAAGAGAAGTTTAGAGAAAAAATAGTAAAAAGACATGAACAAAGCCTCCAAGAAGTATGGAACTATGTGAAAAGACCAAATCTAAGTCTGATTGGTGTACCTGAAAGTGATGGGGAGAATGGAACCAAGTTGGAAAACACTCTGCAGGATATTATCCAGGAGAACTTCCCCAACCTAGCAAGGCAGGCCAACATTCAAACTCAGGAAATATAGAGACTGCCACAAAGATACTCCTCGAGAAGAGCAACTCCAAGACACATAATTGTCAGATTCACCAAGGTTGAAATGAAGGAAAAAAGGTTAAGGGCAACCAGAGAGAAAGGTAGGGTTACCCACAAAGGGAAGCCCATCAGACTAACAGCGGATCTCTCAGCAGAAACTCTACAAGCCAGAAGAGACTGGGGGCCAATATTCAACGTTCTTAAAGAAAAGAATTTTCAACCCAGAATTTCATATCCAGCCTAACTAAGCTTCATAAGTGAAGGAGAAATAAAATCCTTTCCAGACAAGCAAATGCTGAGAGATTTTGTGCGCACCAGGACTGCCTTACAAGAGCTCCTGAAGGAAGCACTAAACATGGAAAGAAACAACCAGTACCAGCCACTACAAAAACATGCCAAATTATAAAGACCATCGATGCTAGGAAGAGACTGCATCAACTAATGAGCAAAATGACCAGTTACTATCATAATGACAGGATCAAATTCACATATAACAATATTAACCTTAAATGTGAATGTGCTAAATGCTCCAATTAAAAGACATAGACTGGCAAATTGGATAAAGAGTCAAGACCCATCAATGTGCTGTATTCAGAATGACCCATATCACTTGCAGAGACACACACAGGCTCAAGATAACGGGATGGAGGAAGATTTACCAAACAAATGGAAAACAAAAAATGGCAGGAGTTGCAATCCTAGTCTCTGATAAAACAGACTTTAAACCAACAAAGATCAAAAGAGACAAAGAAGGCCATTACATAATGGTAAAGGGATCAATTCAACAAGAAGAGCTAATGATCCCAAATATATATGCACCCAATACAGGAGCACCCAGATTCATAAAGCAAGTCCTTAGAGACCTACAAAGAGACTTAGACTCCCACACAATAATAGTGGGAGATTTTAACAACCCGCTGTCAACATTAGACAGATCAATGAGACAGAAAGTTAAAAAGGATATCCAGAAATTGAACTGAGCTCTGCACCAAGTGGACCTAATAGACATCTACAGAACACTCCACCCCAAATCAACAGAATATACATTCTTCTCAGCACCACATCATATTTATTCCAAAATTGACCACATAGTTAGAAGCAAAGCACTCTTCAGCCAATGTAAAAGAACAGAAATTATAACAAACTGTCTCTCAGACCACAGTGCAATCAAACTAGAACTCAGGATTAAGAAACTCACTCAAAACAGTTCAATTACATGGAAACTGAACAACCTACTCCTGAATGACTACTGGGTACATAACGAAAGGAAGGTAGAAATAAAGATGTTCTTTGAAACCAATGAGAACAAAGACACAACATACCAGAATCTCTGGGACACATTTAAAGCAGTGTGTAGAGGGAAACTTACAGCATTAAATGCCCACAAGAGAAAGCAGGAAAGATATAAAATTGACACCCTAACATCAGAATTAAAAGAACTAGAGAAGCAAGAGCAAACACATTCAAAAACTAGCAGGAGGCAAAACACAACTAAGATTGGAGCAGAACTGAAGGAGATACAGACATTAAAAAACCTTCAAAAAATTCAATGAATCCAGGAGCTGGTTTTTTGAAAAGATCAACAAAATTGATAGACCAGTAGCAAGACTAATAAAGAAGAGAGAATAATCAAATACACATAATAAAAAAAATAAAGGAGATATCACCACCAATCCCACAGAAATATAAACTACCATCAGAGAATACTATAAACACCTCCACGTAAATAAACTAGAAAATCTAGAAGAAATGGATACATTCTTGGACACATACACACCCTCCCAAGACTAAATCAGGAAGAAGTTGAATCTCTGAATAAACCAATAAGAGGATCTGAAATTGAGGCAATAATTAATAGCTTACCAACAAAAAAAAAGTCCAGGACCAAATGGATTCACAGCCGAATTCTATCAGAGGTACAAGGAGGAGCTGGTGCCATTCCTTCTGAAACTATTCCAATCAATAGAAAAAGAGGGAATCCTCCCTAACTCATTTTATGAGGTCAGCATCATCCTGATACCAAAGCCTGGCAGAGACACAACAAAAAAAGAGAATTTTAAACTAACATCCCTAATGAACATCAATGCAAAAATCGTCAATAAAATACTGTCAAAACGAATCCAGTAGCACATCAAAAAGCTTATCCGACACAATCAAGTTGGCTTCATCCCTGGGATGCAAGGCTGGTTCAACATACACAAATCAATAAACATAAACCAGCATATAAACAGAACCAAAGACAAAAACCACATGATTATCTCAATAGATGCAGAAAAGGCCTTTGACAAAATTCAACAGCCCTTCATGCTAAAAACTCTCAGTAAATTAGGTATTGATGGGATGTATTTCAAAAAAATAAGAGCTATTTATGACAAACCCACAGCCAATATCATACTGAATGGGCAAAAACTGGAAGCATTCCCTTTGAAAACTGGCACAAGACAGGGATGCCCTCTCTCACCACTCCTATTCAACATGGTGTGGGAAGTTCTGGCTAGGGCAATCAGGCAGGAGAAAGAAATAAAGGGTATTCAATTAGGAAAAGAGGAAGTCAAATTGTCCCTGCTTGCAGATGACATGATTGTATATCTAGAAAACCCCATCATCTCAGCCCAAAATCTTCTTAAGCTGATAAGCAACTTCAGCAAAGTCTCAGGATACAAAATCAATGTGCAAAAATCACAAGCATTCCTATACACCAATAACAGACAAACAGAGAGCCAAATCATGAGTGAACTCCCATTCACAATTGCTTTGAAGAGAATAAAATATCTAGGAATCCAACTTACAAGAGATGTGAAGGACCTCTTCAAGGAGTACTACAAACCACTGCTCAACAAAATAAAAGAGGACACAAACAAATGGAAAATCATTCCATGCTCATGGATAGGAAGAATCAATATCGTGAAAATGGCCATACTGCCCAAGGTAATTTATAGATTCAATGCCATCCGTATCAAGCTACCAATGACTTTCTTCACAGAATTGGAAAAAACTACTTTAAAGTTCATGTGGAACCAAAAAAGCCTGCAAGTCAATACTAAGCCAAAAGAACAAAGCTGGAGGCATCATACTACCTGACTTCAAACTATACTACAAGGCTGCAGTAGCCAAAACAGCATAGTACTGGTACCAAACAGACCAATGGAACAGAACAGAACCCTCAGAAATAATACCACACATCTACAACCACCTGATCTTTGACAAACCTGACAAAAGCAAGAAATGGGGAAAGGATTCCCTATTTAATAAATGGTGCTGGGAAAACTGGCTAGCCTTATGTAGAAAGTGAAACAGGATCCCTTCCTTATACTTTGTACAAAAATTAATTCAAGATGGATTAAAGACTTAAATGTTAGACCTAAAACCATAAAAACCCTAGAAGAAAACCTAGGCAATACCGTTCAGGACACAGGCATGGACAAGGACTTCATGTCTAAAACACCAAAAGCAATGAAAACAAAAGCCAAAATTAACAAATGGGATCTAATTAAAATAAAGAACTTCTGCACAGCAAAAGAAACTACCATCAGAGTGAATAGGCACCGTACAGAATGGGGAACATTTTTTGCAATCCACTCATCTGACAAAGGGCTAGTATCCTGAATCTACAAAGAACGCAAACAAATTTACAAGAAAAAAAACAAACAACCTCATCAAAAAGTGGTCAAAGGATAGGAACAGTCACTTCTGAAAATAAGACATTTATGCAGCCAACAGACACTCATGAAAAAATGCTCATCATCACTGGTCATCAGAGAAATGCCAATCAAAACCACAATGAGATACCATCTCACACCAGTTAGAATGGTGATCATTAAAAAGTCAGGAAACAACAGGTGCTAGAGAGGATGTGGAGAAATAGGAACACTTTTACATTGTTGGTGGGACTGTAAACTAATTCAACCATTGTGGACGACAGTGTGGCAATTCCTCAAGGATCTAGAACTAGAAATACCATTTGACCCAGCCATCCTGTTACTAGGTATATACCCAAAGGATTATAAATCATGCTGCTATAAAGACACATGCACATGTATGTTTATTGCTGTACAATTCACAATAGCAAAGACTTGGAACCAACCCAAATATCCATCAATGATAGACTGGATTAAGAAAATGTGGTACATATACACCATGGAATACTATGCAACCATAAAAAGGATGAGTTCATGTCCTATGTAGCAGCAAACTACCAGAAGGACAAAAAACCAAACACCGCATGTTGTCACTCATAGGTGGGAATTGAACAATGAGAACACTTGGACACAGGAAGGGGAACATCACACACAGGGGCCTGTCGTGGGGTGGGGGGAGGAGGGAGGGATAGCATTAGGAGATATAGCTAATGTAAATGACGAGTTAATGGGTGCAACATACCAACATGGCACATTTATACATATGTAACAAACCTGCATGTTGTGCACATGTTCCCTAGAACTTAAAGCATAATAAAAAAAAAAAAATTCAGAAAACACATATTTATTTTTCATAGCTTGGTTAGCATTAAAAGATGTACAATTTTTTTAAAAATGTAACAGCTTAAAACAATGCAAATTCATATCAACAGTTCTCATGGTTGAGGAGTTGGGCATAACCTAACTGGGTCCTCTGCTCAAGGTCACACTAGGCCTTTGTTCAGTTTGCTCTATTCTTATCTGCAAGCTTTTGCAGAGAATATCCTGCCTCCAGCATCATGTAGGTAGGTGGTTGGCAGCTTTCATTTGCCTGCAGCCCTGTGGCCGAGGGCCCTGGCTTCTTCCTCGTTACTGTCTGGAGACTGCTCAGCTTCCAGAGGCTGACACACTTTGTCTGAAGTTCTCTGAAGCTTTTCAACATGGCAGCTAAGATTTTCAAAATGAGGAGAATCTCCCTATGTTTAGGAAGACCCTATCCCTCCTTAAAACATTTTATACTCCAGGTTAATACCTTGTTTGCTATCCTGTGCATCAGTTGATATAAGTGAACTCATTTCGGATTTTCATTACATCTGCAAAATCCTTTCAACTTTATCACATAAAGTAACCTTATCACTGGAAGGTCATTTCATTGCATTTGTAGTTCTTACCACACTCAAGAGGCAAGTATATATCCTGGAGGTCATCTTACAATTCTGCCTAGAACAGATGATTTGAAATATTTAAATTAATTAACATTATTGAAATTTAACGGTATGAGACCTGGGTTTTACTAGCTTTGCAAAAATATTCCCATAGACCTGCAGGCAGGACACCAAACCTTTGTGAAACCCACTTTACCAATTTCAGACATTAGGAATCTAGGTCAAATAAACACAAAGATCACTACTTGTAACTTACATTCATAAATTGACACTTATAAATACAATTTTAGTAACTTGGAACAAGCGATTCATTAGGTTGGTGCAAAAGTAATTGCGGTTTTTGCCATTGAAAAAGCCTCAATCTGAACTCAATTGATGAATATTAAGATATAAACAATGGAGGAATTTTTTTGCAAGTGTTGGAAATCATAGCAGTTGAACTTTTCTAATCTATAATTTATTTGGCATGCTATCAGGAGTCAATTATGTCTACATAATGCTTAAAGTTTTCCCTATATTACAATGCTTTTACACCAGATTGCATGATTATTAGATTTGAGAACACTTGAAAATCTAAGCTCTATTTTCCTAGATTTTTCTAGGATATTTTATGTTTCTTAATTATTTTCATTTTCAATCAAGCAGACATTACCTATGTCTACATTTCTATAACTTTCTCTCTCATATATATATATCTATGTGTTATATTGCAAGCACTTAAAACAATAAACCTATCAAATCCAAAGGAATGTTTTCAGCATTTGCAGAATTAATATATTTTACGTTGAAACAATATATCTAAGGAGCGTTTGTGTGTGTGTTATGTGTGTGTTTAAATGAAGTATAGCTAGTAACTTAATGAATGTTTTATCATAGCAAAGTAATAAAAACAATAGCAAATTAAAAGGAATTTTGAGGGACAGCTAGGCAAATCCAGCCTCTATCTATGCCTCTCACATGACTTCTGCCCCTGAGTCAAAGGCAGGGCCCTCTCATAACTCAGAGTCATTACTACAGCAATTATCCCTTTTCCTCCTGCAGTAGTTTTTCTAATTCATTCTCATTAGCATACAAGAATCCTCTTCTATTTCCCGTATTTAAAATATCATTTTCTACTTCCCTTTCTTCCACCAGCTACACACTAATTCTTAGCTTCTTTTTTACAGCAAAATGCTTTGAATAACTATTCATTTCTTGGTTGTTAATTTTCTGCCTATTTTCCACTCAAGTCATTTCAGTCAAGTCTTCTACACAGCTCTTCAAGTCATTCAGTGCAATCAGCAATTTTCAATTCCCATATTACTTGATTTATCAATAGTTGATGGAATAGATGGAAATTCTCCATCTTATATTTTCTTCCCTTTATTTCCAGGGCAACATGCTGTCTTGGTTTTCATTTCATCTGAATGGCTCTTCTTTCTCTGTCTTCTTTTCTGTTTTTCTCTTCTTTGACAAACAAGTATATGCTGGCATACCAAGCAAATCAAATCTCGGGCCTCTTCACTTCTGGAAAAAACATGTTAACCATTGTCCTTATGAATGTAAATGCTCTATGCTATGATGCTATCAAATGCATTGCTTCCTCTTAGATCTTTCTAACTCCAATGGCCTATTGCATATAAACAATGGCTGAATATCACCTCAAATTTAGCATTTCCAAAACTAACCCTATAATCTTTACATTTACAGTGTGTACCTCCTTGATTTTTTCATTTGTCCTAGTCTGAATAACCTGGAAAGTGTATCCCAAGAGAGATACCTGCATGGAGATAGCCTATTTACAAGGTGTGATCCCATAGTGGATGAGTGCAGAACAGGGCCATTGCAATGGATAAGCTAAGTCTTGGGGGGAAGCAGTACCTAGAGCAGTATTGGGAGAGGGAACCCACCATACTACTGGGTCCATGCAGAGCCTCCATCTTGCACCATGTTCTCATGGTGCAAGATTAAGGATTGGTTGTTCTCCATAGGTTAAATCATCCTCTTGCTTGATTGTGGGATATTGTCTCTGAGGCAAATGTGCTGTGATAGATAATAACCTGTAATATAAAAGTACAAAAAAAAGTATATTCACTTATGTGACCCTATTGAAATGCTTCTCCTCCAGTCTTCCTTATCTTAGATCATCCAGTCATAATCCTGTATTTGTCAATCCTAAGTTTCTATGTCTATCCTTGTCACAGGCATTTTCTCATTCTATACAAATAGAATATTGGAGTCCATTGATCACAATATAAGTTTTATGTCACCTCTGTAAGATTTTTTTAAAGCAATGATAGTTTAAGCTTAACCTCAATATATTGTTTATCAATCAGGATTACAGTTTTTCCTCCTCCTTTAGTTGATCTTGCAGAACCCCTGTGAAGCTACAGGGTTTAATAGAAGCAGAGGTGTCAGGACAGCATAAATGTCAGATAAATGCCATAGAGGGTGGAATACTTGATCATGTCATTTAGTTGAGTCCTATGACCTGGTTAGGTGTGACCTTGATAGTGTCATTTTATAAGGTGGATAGCTGCGGTGCTTTCCTGACCTTATGACCCAATGGATCTGTTAACTTGCTCATGATGGGCAGCTTCAGGTGTCCTTTGGTCAAGCACTCTATTTTTATGAGTGTCCAGAAACAAACCAGGGAATATTTTGGAAAAGGGAATTATTCCTTTGCCAAAAAAAAAAAATGACCTTTCCCTCTCTAGCATTGTCCCTGGAACTCTTCAATTGTGTCATACCAGAGACTTTGACATACCATTCTGATTCAACAGAGATCTACTTGGCATAAATGCCTCAGCAATGTCATCTGCCTGAACAGTAGGGCAAGTTACATCTAGTTGGTACTTGTAATATAGCACTTTTTGCTTTGAGACTCACTCAAAATTGGCAGCCTTCCATAGACAGTATTCCCAATGAGGACATGGAAAACATCATAGACAGTATTATCATAGACAGTATTCCCAGAGGAAAATATCATAGACAGTATTCCCAATGAGGACATGTGCTTATTTACCAGTGGTAAGCCAATTTATTAATGAAGGGTTGTATAAGGCACACAGGTCAAACTTTCTCTTAACTGAATGTTACAGAATACTCCAAAGCTTTGAAACTTTTATCAGTTCAACCGGGAGTTTATCTTTCATCCTTGACAAGCATGTGTCTTACTAAAAATCTCTTATACTTGTCACATTCTATTTCCTAATTTCAATTAGCTTGATGGCATCATTACAGTAAGGAGTGTGGATATTGTGCAGAACTTCAAGATTTCAAGGCCTATTTTATGTGGTGACAGAGAGCAGGGGAGTTAATACAGCCCTGTAGCATGATCATAAATGTGAACTGCTGTCTTTTGCACATAAAACTGAACTATTTTCAATATTCAGTATTGATGGGAATTTAAAAAAATACATTTCTCAGATCAATAACCACATACTAAGTAGATTTGTTCCAGGAAGATATCACACCCAGAACTAGATGCTCAAGTAAAGCTATCATCTGGCTTGGTTGATGTCACTCCATCCTTATCTACTACAGTCCATTTTGTGTGTGCAGAGGCTTAACACATGAATGGAACACAATATTATAGGGTTGACCATCATGAAATTTTAATGTTTAGGACTGCTGTCTATTATGATTTCTGAGATCTTATTTTGAAGAGGAACTAAAAATCACCACCTCTTAATGATATTGACACTGTCATGTTCGTTGATGCATTACTCACAATAGCCAAGATATGAACACAACCTAGGTATCCATCAATGGGCAAATGAATAAAACAAACCTGTGAGATATATTTATGTCTCTCAATATGTGTATATACACATATAGAATCTATCTCTATGTAATTTTATATATAATCTCTATCTAACTCATATGTAGAGAGAATAAATTTCAGCCTTACAGAGGACACCCTGCCATTTTCCACAACACTGATGAACCTAGAAGATGTTATGCTAAGTGAATAAGCCAGGCATAGAAGGAAAAATATTGCATGATCTCACCTATATGACAAATCTAAAAAAACCCTCAGATATATGAAAATAGAGAATAAAACATGGTAATCAGCACTGGGATGAGGGAAGAGGAAATTGGGAGATGTAGCTTAAAGGATACAAATTAGCAAATATGTAGGATCAACAAGTAGAAAGATCTAATGTATAATAAGAAATTTGTAGGCAATAATAGTGAGATTTTTGCTAAATGAGTAATTATAGCTGCTCTTGTCACAAAGCGAATAAAAATGGGTAACTGTGAGATGATGGATTTATTAATGTGTTTCCCTATAGTAATCTGCCAAGTCCGACCCGCAGACCCTGACCAAGCAACAGATGAAAAAAAGAGCTCAGACACAGATATCTAGTGAAAGAGTGGGCTAGGGGACTGGGCTGCCCACAGAAAGAGTTGTAGCAGCCACGGCCCTGACAAGCTGGTGCTAAGGGCACTTATTTAGTATGGATTTAATGACAAAGGCTTTGAGTCAACACACTTGTGGGTAGTTAACATGGTTGCCCTCCCAAAGAAAGCAGTCCAAAGAGTGGATGATTAAAGGTCAGGTTCTGAGGCCTAAGTAAACTAATTTATCTAGATTGGTTTCTTGACATCCCCTTGTTATCTAACCTAAGCTCTTAAGAGAATTCAGCTGCCTTCAGTAAAACTCTCCTCTGAATCTATGCAAACCCCCAGCTTTCTGAGAAGGTTTGCATCCTTTTCCTATAATTTCTTCTACCACCCTGACCGATCTCCTAAAGTAATCATTGTACTATAAGTGTGTGTGTCTGTGCGTGTGTGTATATATATCAATAACATCATATTGTATACCTTAAACATACACAATAACATTTGTTAAAAAATAAAAGAAAGAGGAGGAGAGAGGGAGAGAGATTCCATTTTGGTTGTAGTGAAATGATTGTTGTTTCAACTGGGCTCATCCTACTACAATAGTTACTCAGGTCTGGAACCCAAAGTGAGGGATCTGAGAGCTATTAAGTATATCTGTGCTCAGTATTCACTTGGCCTCTGAAAAATAACCCCAGAGAAAGTCCATGGGCCCACTCGACTCACTGCAAGATAAACTTGGTCAAATGCTATTGCACACTGGAACGTGTTCTTATTTTAGTTAGATACATCTGATGGCTTTTAGGGGCATCTGATTCTTAGTTCAGATTCTATTTAAAACAGTCTTTTAAAAAGTGGGCATTCTTTTTCTGCAGTTTATAGTTACCCTGGTAATTGGCTGAAGACTTCTCTGAGGAAGAATCACTAGATTTTTATTTTAAAATACACTTATGGTTGCATCATATTGTCCTACTCAAAGAACCAGTTCTTGTCTTCAACAACACACTCTGGATCTTTGACCAAAGATTTCACATCTTCCTTACTAGATTTGGTCCTCTTATTACTAGTCCAACATTATCCTGAACTACTGTCTTTCCTGCTAAATTAGGACTGTCATTGCTCATCTTACTGGGACTCCAACCAGATTCTTTCCTCATTCCAAGTAGCCACTATATTAGCTAATTGGCTCTTGAAAGTATCTACGTGTAACACACTTACTTTATAACGTTGTTATTATAAAAATAATGTGTCTTGCTAAAATTTAAATATTTTCATGGATGTACAGTACTGGATTTTGGACCTCAAGCAGGTATGAATTTGTTTTTGATTATATGACTTTGAGGAGAAAGAATCAAAGGCCAGCCTTCTTCCCTGGCTAGGAACCTGAATCTGTGAGCTTGTTGAAGACAAGACTAACATATTTGTGTAATTATATTGTCCATGAATAGTACACTGTTACAACAGATCTTTGGAATATATTTGTTTCATGTTTTTATATGACATTTTTGAATTTGTGTCTAGGTTTTTATTTTTTTCTGGTCTACCTATTGACACAGAAATGTTCTGGTAACACAGAGAAATATTTCTTTCTCTCTCACATGTTAGATTTGAATTGTCTTTTTCTCCTCTTTATTCCAATCACTTTAATGAAAAAATGTTGTGTCGACCTTTCTCATTTGTTTCAAATGATTTTCTTGTGAAAACGCGGTAGATATCACACACTTGTAAATGTGCACATGTAGACAGCAATAACTTTCTGTTAGTCAATATCTCCTCTATCCTAGTTAAGTACCTATTCAAACCTCTGACAAGCCAGGTTGTCTGACCCTAAAATTATGCTCTGCTCTCAATATCATGATGCCTTTTTGCCTACATGTAATTAACACAGATTTTAAAAACCTGATGAATTAGTTTCTTAAGCATTAGTTGTGATAGGAAAGATACTTGGAAGTATTCTAATGTGTGTTTTATAATAAACTAAAAGATCTAATACTTAACTCCTGTATTAGATCATTTTCCATAAATTTATTTCTAAATCAATAATAACTAATCATACCTAGATGCATATGCTCCAAGATATAGCATTTCCTTAAGACCATGAGAATGTCAGTATGATAGCATATATCTTCAAAATCCTACTTTGGCACAGTAATGTAGAATGCTGTCTGTTACTTATTACCTTTGTGACTTCAAATAAGCTAGTTGATCTCTGTAAACCTTAGTTTCCTCAGTTATAAAATGAAACTAATGCTTTTAAGCTTGCTTGAATGGAGTTAAGATTAAATAAAATAAATTCTCTGATGTGCCTGGAACAGTAGACATTTAACAATTTTTATAAAACAAGATGAAAACATTTCATGCAGTGTTGAATTAAAATGGACAAACTTTGATTGCCTCTTACTTCTTTGAGTATATGTCCCTTTACATCAGAGTCAGGAATAAGTTACTAGCAACTGAGTATCTCAAATTATGTAACCCCCATAAGAAGATATGTAAACATGTGATATTTTGACAAATAATGCCATCCAAACCTTTGTCTCATTCTGATAAAAGTTACATCTAACAGGAAATGCAATTTTTGAAATAATTCATAGGAGAACACATAGTTTTAAAGACACAATCTCTGGCTTTGTCTCCATTGAGAGGAAATGACTGGCAAATCTAAAACTGTACTTTCCTCTGAGATTCAAAAGGTTATCTTTCAGGTTGATTTTAGGCTCTGTAAAATGTTGATAACAGCCTGTCAGAGTTGATGTGTTTACACTGATTTTCCATTGGGTAAGCCACACACATCTTGTGTAAAGTGAGGGTCCTCAGAGTACCTTACTGCGTTTTGAAACAAATTGCTGTTATTGTGTTCAAAATATTATTTTGAGAAAAAAAGCCATAAAACTGGCATCATCCATACCGTGAATATATTTATACTTTTTAAAATCATTGTTTTAATCAGGTACTTTACAATGAGCATAAGGAAATATTGGAAGTGCATCAAGAAATATATTTAGATTCTTTCACATCCTAGATACGCTGATTTGATAGAAGAAGGAGCATTTTCTACAAAAACGAAGATATAATAAAGATTACATTAATTTTTTTTTAAATTTATTTATTATTATTATACTTTAAGTTGTAGGGTACCTGTGCATAACGTGCAGGTTTGTTACATATGTATACTTGTGCCATGTTGGTGTGCTGCACCCATCAACTCGTCATTTACATCAGGTATAACTCCCAATGCAATCCCTCCCCCCTCCCCTCTCCCCGTGATAGGCCCCGGTGTGTGATGTTCCCCTTCCCGAGTCCAAGTGATCTCATTGTTCAGTTCCCACCTATGAGTGAGAACATGCGGTGTTTGGTTTAAAAATAAGTGAAAAAATTTCAATTGAAAGTGCTCTTTAAAAATGTATTATTTCAATTCTGATGACAAAATATATTATCATATATTTGGTATATACAGTTGTAGATTTATCGAAGATTTTCCTCAAAAATTGAGGAAGAGGGAGAGTTACCTACATCTATATGGAAAAACAATAGCAACAACAAAAATTCTAAACCCTGGTCACAAGATTACCATTGTCTCACTATCAAGAAAACTGAGAAATAATAGTAGTGATAAAACTGCCAACACTATTGAGAACAATAATTTGGAGACTGTGAGCACAGGTTTCTCAGAGCACACAAAGAAACAAAGCTTTTGTTCAAAAAGAGCTAAAGCTTCCAATTTTATCCTGTAGCCAGCATTTTCTTCGTGTGGGATAGGAGTACATTATGTGTTAGAATCACTAAAGCAATGCAAATGTAAAAAATGTCCTTTTGAAGTTTCAGGAAAGTATTCTTACTGATATGAACATAAAATTACCTTATTCATTATAATTCAGTGACTATTTATCAGTCTCTCACACAAAATTCTTCTGGGTATATTAAACTGAAAACCACTTTGATAATATCACATGTGTCCATTTACATCAAGAAAAACTGTACTTACCTATTTTTATTTTATTTTCCTTTATATCGACCTACTTCTTTAGTAATTTTCTCTCTTATAAATTGTCTCAAACTGGGGTTGAATATTTTGCCATCATCTTTTTGCAATTCTCTAATACATCTATAAAACTGAGATTATCAACACCACAAGCACTGAGATTATCAACACCACAAGCATGATTTTGAAATAATTTCCGAACTGTTTATATGGACATTACAATAACATTTCCAACTGAAAGAGCATTTTTTTTCTAGAATAACAAATAACTCACATTTTTCTTTTTACTATATTCCTAAAGCTGTCATTTATTTTAGTTATGTAAGCTGTTTGAGAATATCTTTTCTTGAATTCTGTCTATACCATTCTTTAAAGTACTGAGCTTAGCTTTCAGTATATTTTTGTTAAAGATAATAAAAATATAAAACATTCAAGTGGAGGAACTCTAGAAAAGATAAAGTATTAACAGGAAATTTCATAAGTGAAGTTTACTATTTATTTATTTATTATTATTATTATTATTATTTGAGATGGAATTTCACTCTTGTCACCCAGGCTAGAGTGTAAGGGTGCGATCTCAGCTCACTGCAACCTCTGCCTCCCCGGTTCAAGCAATTATCTTGCTTCAGCCTCCCAAGTAGCTGGGATTACAGGTGCCCACCACCATGCCTGGCTAATTTTTGTATTTTTAGTAGAAACAGGGTTTCACCATGTTGGCCAGGCTGGTCTCAAACTCCTGACCTCAGGTGATCCACCCCCCTCGGCCTCCCAAATGCTGGGATTACAGGTATGTACCACCACAGCCAGTCAAACCTTAGTATTGATATCTTTTTGTTAATATTTTTCTATAGTCTGTATCTTATCTAGTAGTATAAATGAAAATGTTGGAATGCTTAAGATTGCTTCATAATTAAAATATTACCATAACATTTCCACACTTTTATTTAATCCTAATTCTTTAACAACTTATTTTACAAAGTGTATTTTAATCTAAATTCAAGAAAACGTCCAAAAATTAGCTTATTTTTAATTAGTAATTTTCTGAAAGTATTATACAGTATTTTATGTATTACTGGTGTTAAACAAACAAAAAATAAACCTTTGACCTTCAAGAGTTCCAAGTAATGTCTGTCACAAATATATACTTTAAAACTAATAATATTTGCAGATAAAGGGAAAAAAAATTTCAGACAATCAGAAAAAGAAAAAAGTCAAAAGAACTAATAAGTGGCAACAGCTTTCTCTAAGCAAAATAAAACAGAGGGAAAACAAAAGCATGTTTACTTTAATTACAACACTATAGGTAATAACAGACATAACTTATTAAACATCTAGTGCATCAAACGTAGCTCTGAATACCTAGATTATCGCTTTAAATACCAATATTAGATATTACATTAGGTGCTACGCATAAAACTAAACAAAACAGACGTGATTTCCAACTTGATACTAATGACAAAATAATTGGCAATACACATAAACATGGGCACACAATCTATTCAAATAACCTACAATATAAAATATTCAAGATGTTCTCTGAGCATGTAAGTGGGCTTCTAGTCCGTGCACGAGGGGACTGAAAACTCTGAAAGGTAAGTATGATATGTGATGATATGTGGGTATCAGTGATGGAGACAAGGAAAGATAATGTTCCGAATGGAAGAAAACACACAGACGAGGTGGGAAGTCCTATGAAGGTTCTGAGATTTTTATCTTATTTGCAAGTTTACGAGTTAGCAGACAGGTTTCATGACTGCTAACAAAAGGCACGCAGTTACTGGTTCAGAGAAAAAAGGACATTATTATAGCACAGCAGGAAGCATGAACTTCGTGTTCATGTTGTTTCACCTTACCTCCTAAAGTCCACAGAGGAGGGGAGGCAGCTTGCAATAGGTCCCACGGAAGTAGCACATGCAGTGCATTTGCATGACAGCTGGGGGCCACCAAGCATACGAAACTTGTCTTTTATAAAGGGCTATAAAGAATCTGCCCAACCTTTGTCTTCAACAGAGACACTAACTTTATTATATTGGAGAGCAAAGAGAACTGCCCTTTGCTTTGGAGGTAGACACTGTCACCTTCCAAGGCTGTTCATCATACAAATAGTCTTGAAAAATTAGTGTAACAGGAAATATAATGAGTGCTTCTGTTTGCAAGATGTGCGGAAACAGGGAAACCAAGCTTTGGTACAATTTATATAATATCAGATACGTCTTTCCCCAGGAAGATTGAAATAATTCATCCATGAGTGTATCTGAATATATCCCTCTGGGCTACGGCCTGGAGAATTGTACTTTCATGATTGCCCCAAATTCTTTCACTCCAAGGATCTGCTGAGATTTTGGATCCCTCCTGAGATACATTTTCATAATTTACATTTTCCCTGGGAAATTGTCTCTTTCAATGAGATATTAAAATTCACTAGCATAAGATTTTCTAAAGTGTTATTATGGTACTTTTAATTTCCTCTTTCAGGGAGTATTATTCCCCTTTCATTTCTAATTTCGAGTGTGTATACCTACTTTTTTGTCTTAGGTTGTGAACAATTTTTTTATAAAGCACTTCTGCAGTTTTAGAGTAATTCTCATTTTTCTTATTTATTTTTCAAGTAGTATTTTCTAATTTTATTTGTATTATGTCATCATTTTGCTTGCTTTAACTGTGATTTAAATGCCTAATTTATTTAACCATTAATAATCCTTTTGTTTCTTTTATCTGTAAATGATCACACTGTGGTGTTTTGTTTTGTTTCCTAATTGGAGTTTACATTTTCTCAGATACTTTCTATTTGAGATAAAACCTCTTCAATTACTATTTACCGCTCCTGTGGCCATCCCAGTATTTTTTGGTCTTTCGCAATCAACCTTTATGAAACAGTGGCCCACACTTAGGCTCCAATTCTCCTAACCTGTCTTTTAGTCTTCACATGGTTTGCCTTCTAACATTACTTCTGTTTATATTAGGCCTTTACACTCAGTGAAAATCTCTCCTTTCTATACTCCCTATCACTATTCTTGTTCAGACCATTTCTCTCCTTCTTCAGCTTCTGAACGTTGGATTCAATTAAGGCTCAACTCTGAAGCCTTTCCTTTTCTCAACAAGTTCCTATTTCTAGACAACGTAATTCACTTCTGAGATTTAAATATGATGAGAGCTTCAAGATTCCTCCCTCTAGCCAGGTCCACTGGATTCCGAATATACATAATCAACCATCATATATGTTTGTTGATTGAATGTGCATGATAATGCACATCTACTTGATGTGTCAAAAAACATCAGACTCAACTTGTATTATCATTTTTAATTCTTAGAACCTCAAATGTACTCCCTCTTCTATGTTCTCTATCTTAAAATATAGTAACAATCAACCATCTATCTAGTTCCCAAGTTAGAAACTTAAACGTTACTATTATTTTTACTTGTTACAACTAGTGTTCTCTATCTCTCACTATAGTCTGTCAATTGAATTTCTTGATTCCTGATTCAATTTAATTTCCTGATCAATTTTTGTCAGTTTTCACCAAGATGTAGACATACTATATGTATCTAAACTATAATCTTCTAACTGGAATTACTGTAACTCTTTCCTTACCTTTCTACTTTCATCCAAAATATGGGGCCATCTCTATTTCTGATTTTGGTGTCTAAAACACCAAAAGCAACGGCAACAAAAGCCAAAATTGACAAATGGGATCTAATTAAACGAAACAGTTTCTGCACAGCAAAAGAAACTACCATCAGAGTGAACAGGCAACCTACAGAACGGGAGAAAATTTTTGCAATCTACTCATCTGACAAAGGGCTAATATCCAGAACCTACAAAGAACTCAAACAAATTTACAAGAAAAAATCAAGCAACCCCATCAAAAAGTGGGCAAAGGATATGAACAGACACTTCTCAAAAGAAGACATTCATACAGAAAACAGACACTCATGAAAAAATGCTCATCATCACTGGCCATCAGAGAAATGCAAATCAAAACCACAATGAGATACCATCTCACACCAGTTAGAATGGCAATCATTAAAAAAATCAGGAAACAACAGGTGCTGGAGAGGATGTGGAGAAATAGAAATACTTTTACACTGTTGGTAGGATTGTAAACTAGTTCAACCATTGTGGAAAACAGTGTGGCAATTCCTCAAGGATCTAGAACTAAAATACCATATGACCCAGCCATCCCATTACCAGGGATGTACCCAAAAGATTATAAGTCATGCTGCTATAAAGACACATGCACACGTAAGTTTATCGCAGCACTATTCACAATAGCAAAGACTTGGAATCAACCCAAATGTCCCTCAGGGACAGACTGGATTAAGAAAATGTGGCACATATACACCATGGAATACTATGCAGCCATGAAAAGGATGAGTTCGTGTCCTTTGTAGGGACATGGATGCAGCTGGGAACCATCATTCTCAGCAAACTATCACAAGAACAGAAAACCAAACACCATATGTTCTCACTCATAGGTGGGAATTGAACAATGAGATCACCTGGACTCGGAAAGGGGAACATCACACACGGGGTCCAATTGTGGGGAGGGACAGCATTAGGAGATATACCTAATGTAAATGACGAGTTAATGGGTGCAGCACACCAACGTGGCACATGTATACATATGTAACAAACCTGCATGTTGTGCACATGTACCCTAGAACTTAAAGTGTAATAATAAAAAAAAAAAAGGTGTAGCTGATCAATTGTATTTCCTCAGTGTGTATAAGCATTTTATGGGGAAAGAAATCATAAGTCTTTTCATCAAGGATTAAGTAAATAAAGTTTATATTGCAAATTTTTCTACAGAGAAGATGAACAGCTCAGTGGTTTCACCAGTAAATTCTATGAAATATGTAACAATAGAATAACATTAATTTAATAGCAATTCTTCCAGAGATTAGAAAAGGAGGGAATACTCATTGTCTCAAATTATAATCTCTCTTGAAATGTATGTTTAAATGACAAATTTCACTCTTAAGCATTAATGCAAAAAAATTTTTTTTTTTTTTTTAGACAGAGTTTTGTTCTTTGTTCTCCAGGCTGGAGTACAGTAGCGCGATCTTGGCTCGCTGCAACCTCCACCTCCCAGGTTCAATTCTCCTGTCTCAGCCTCCAGAGTAGCTGGGATTACAGGCACCTGTCACCATGCCTGGTTAATTTTTGTATTTTTAGTAGAGATGGGGTTTCACCATGTTGGCCAGGCTGGTCTCAAACTCCTGACTTCAGATGACCCAAAGTGCTGGGATTACAGACATGAGCCATCACTCCCAGTTGCAAAATTCTTAAACAGAATATTCATAAAGTGGATCACCAATATGTTTCATAAGACATCATCATCTAGATGCATGCATTTCAGGAATTCATATCGTTAAATCAGTTAACTCACATGGTCTTCTCAAGAGATTCACGAAGCCTGACAAATATAAAATCTATTAATTTTAAGTTTGTTTCAACTATTCGGAAATATAAAGAAAATATTCTGATAACTTATGACAACATTATATCTCAATTTAAAATGGTAAAATTGTTATATCTGAGACAAGACAAAGATGTTGTCTATCATGATTTATGCTCATCACTGTACTGAAAATTCTACCGTTTTAATAAAGTTAAAAAAAGCTTTCATTTGTGAATAAAAAGAATATAATTTTTATGTATGATATTGAATACTTAGAAAATAGAAATAATTTTATTGATTTTAACAAACGTTTTGCTATTTATCAATCAAGCCAGGTAAAAAGTTTACATGAAAAAAGTCATGTTTGTGACTGTGTGTGTGCATATATACAGAGAGAGAGAAATTGTGATTTATATATATATAAACATATATGTATATATTGCATAATACATAGCATGTGTATTCTATGTAATGCTTTTCTATAATTATTTTAACTGATTATGAAAAATCATAAGCCATGCAGATGCTCTGATTTCTTTGTCAATTACAAGGCCTCTGCCTTTGAAATTATATTCAGTAATTTTTGTATGAACTGCTAAAAAACATTCTATTTCTCCTAGACTTAAGTCAGCAGGGACTTCTTTAGCCCTCAAAATATCACAATATGTAAGTTGTCACCGACTTGGTAATAGCATAACAACATCAAAATAATAGGTTGCTGCTAACGTGAAGAAAATTAATGTTAAGAGGGACTATGCCTACAGCTAGGCCATGCGGAAAAGGTAGATGTTTATCATACAGACCGGGGATTAGAAGTTGAGTTAGTTAATAATAATTTAAGTAGAGTAGCAAGTCACATCTGTAAGAGTACTATTACATATAAATTCTTATATGATTACATCTCATATGAATAGGCATCGTGCATATTATTAGGCCCTGTATTTTACAAAAGAGGAAATTAAAATCCTGGTATTCAAATATCCAGGTAACCTAAACTTCAAGTAGCAAGCTTGGCCAAGACCACCTCTTTCTTTAACCTGTTAACTCTGACAGTTAGTCCAAAATCACAAAACAGTGAGTGAAGGAAGGCATGGCTGAATTCTGGGATTTCAAACAAAACAAAAATTGATAGGCATGATATGATCTGTGAATTAATTTATTAAGAAAAGTATAGGGAGAGTCAGATTATATAGGAAAATAGGCACAGGCAAGTCCAGGAATATAGACAGATTTTGGATCAGAAGTTTAAGTTGAACATGAAAGATCCAAAATTTCTTTGAATATTTATAAAGCGAATCATCAAAGATAGATTTTTATACTTTGATATTTTGCCAAAGGCAAAAGAATAATGATATACAGAATATTTTAATATCAGTTTAAATAAATATAATGTATCTAAAAGCACTTTGAATTTTTTTTTTTTTAAGTGGAAGCATTTCTCAAATATTAACATACAATAATGCAAGCACACTTGTTAAAAAATATCACAACGTCTAGAATAATACTGTCTGGTCTCAGTCTGCTCCATTTATTAATTTTATGACTTATGACTTAGGTTCCCATTTGAAAAATGGAGATAAGAATAGTCCTATTTTCTAAAATAGTGGTTGAAAACTAAAAATTTAATAAATGAAAGCTCTAAAAACAATACTTGGAATATAGAACAAACATTTCCCAAGTGTTAACTGGATCTGCTCAATATAGAAAGAAATTGTGATGAGTTTTTTTTTCTTTTTTCTCTTAGTGTTGGAAAGCTTAAAACTGTTTTGTAATCTAAGTAAAATTAAAGATATATTATTTAATCAAGTTGAATTCCAACGAATGCAAGCAATACAATAATTAATGCATAAACATAACGTATATTTCCTTAATAATAGAGCCAGGGCGACGAGAACAAGTCAGTGCTCGACCAGTTCAACGCCCACCAGTTCGTCTCCTGGCTCCAGGACGTGGATGACAAGTATGACCGCAGGAAGACCTGCCTCCTCATGCGACAGCAGCACCAGACCGCGGCCCTGAACGCTGTGCGGAGGATGGAGTGGCAGCTGAAGGTGCAGGAGCTGGACCCCGCCCGGCACAAGCCCCTGTGCGGGAACGAGGTGCCCTCCTTCTACGTGCCTATGGTCGACGTCAACGACGACTTTGTGTTATTGCCGGCGTGACACCTCGGGACGGCCGCAGGACGCAGGCGAGGGCCGCATGGCTGCCCAGGGCTGTTGCTAAGCCCCAGGGACAGAGGAGCCAGCGCCACGTCCACCCGGGAGGGGAGAGATCTCGAGAGAGGCTGCACTTGGCCACAGCGTCTGCATCCCTTCCAGACTGGTCCGGGTGTCAGGGAGGTGAAACACGTCTCTTCTCTACTAGCTGCCCGGCGGGGGCAAAGTCCCCAAAGCCTCACCCGCCCTGGCGGGATGAGCAGACCTTGCCAGGCGCAAATATGGCAGCTTCTATCTCAATACGGTGACCTTCGGGTCCTTTTCTCCAGCAACTGCAGAGGCATTTCAGGAATTGGAGAACGGAGTGCATTTTTAAAAATTTTTGTTCCTTTCTGATGAACTAAAGAAAATAAAATTAAGGTGTCGACCTCTCACAAACAGTGACCTTCAGGTCGGAGGGGCAGGAGCGCCCTCCCAGCCATGGTCCTGTTGCCACAGAGCTGCGGCGGCCTCAGACTGGGCTTGGGACCTGGCCCGGAGCAGGGCGTTGGCCGTGCCACCTGCCCAGGCAGAGGGACACAGAGTCAGGACTACCGTAGTGTTTTTAATGGAGTCAAATCCACGTGGTTTGTATTTTTTCCCTTTAATCTTGGGCATTTTGTTTCTCTTTCTGAGAATGTAACTTGACTACAGAGCCAATAATCATATAAAGAGTGCATCCGTAAACGCTGTACAGTTTTATATACATTTGCAATGCACTTTTGCTGCCTTCTAGATAATTTACTTTGCAACACATTACTGCATAGTTGTAAATAACTTATGTACTGTAACATCATTTTCAGTTATATGTAAAGAAATAAATTAATTTTTAAAAATGACATTTTCTCAAATGCTTTAATTCTAAATGTTGCAATACACAATGTGGTTGCCGTTTATTCAATGTTACATGTGTGTGTCTGTGTGTGTGTCTGTGTGTGTTGCATTGAAAATGTCAACACTAACGTGGAAATATTCTAAAGCCATATAATGCTTTTGATTTGGCTTTATTAGTTGAAGATTTGATTTTGTACCATCATAATAAAACAATGGTTAGATTCAAATAAAATTTATCATCATATATCACCTTAATAGTAATAAAAACATCTAAGTATTACTTATAAGGATATATATAAATAAAGACATAAATATATCCATAAACCCTTAATATATTTAATTATTACAACAGTAATATATGATCAATAATAATAATAACCTTGAGAACAAAAAGAAGCCCTAAAGAAATTAAAAGTTTGTAATCCTACTATGCAAACCTTACCACTATTAAAATTTTATTTATTCTTTCTTTTTAAACATACGTAAAAATATGTGCAACATTTGCCTATCAAACTTTCTATCAATCTATCTAAAACTAATTACCCAAACCAAAATATTAATAGTGCTGATGTTAAGAAACTATGTTTGTGTGTGTGTGTGTGTGTGTGTGTGTGTGTGTGTGAGAACATATATTTGCCTTAACTAAAATGGATCAGACCTCTAAGAGGCATTCTTAAAAGGTAAAGGGAGTCCTCTCCACTCCACACGCTCTTTCATATATCTTACTCCCTGAAATGAGGCTCAAATCATTGGTTCTATCAATTGCACTGGACAATGAGAATAGAGGCCGCATCTGGCCTCCTGGTCCTGGGACTGTTTGGACTATACATACAACATTTATAAAGTTTTATGTATGTATATTTTATATAATCTACATATATGTATTATATAGATGATAGTTCTCCCTTTTTATCTCTCTATATATCCTCTAATCTTAAATATACAGTTCTGATATGTTATTAGAAAGACAAGAGTCTACCTAACCATAACAGAATGTTTATTTTCCTAATGAAATAATTTTACATGATCCTAAATATGAATTCATGAGATCATTATTTTTAAGCTACATATTTCCAAAATGTTTTTAACTCACCATTTAAGATATTTGTGTAATAATTTTAATCTCATTCAACTTCCAGCCATATAAATTGGTATAGCTCTCATCCATCAGCAAATATAATTATCCCTGCACAGTAATCACTATTTTAATGTTATTTTTGCAGCTGTGCTAATATGAATTTATGGATTTTTGAGTTTGTTTGTTTCTTCTCCTATGGAGAAAGGCACACAAGCTTGATAAGTTATAACAGGAAACATGTCAGTTCTCTAAAGATACACACATATACAAGATTCAAAATAGTATTCCATTTCCTTGAGGACTTGCACCCAAAAAAGGAATGCACTTCTTCAGTCAAATGTGATTAAATCCATAACTCATTGTACATCATTACTTGATGTATCTTCCTCAAAATATAATGAAAACCTCCATTCATATAAAAACTCTAAATGACACTCTATTTCATGGTTAAAGAGACTTTTAAGAAATGTAGTACCTCTGAAAATAACAAATACATTAAAGAACTTAACAGCACTTACATGTTAATAACTATAATTCAAAAACTCAGACTTGATTAAGTGATAATAGACATCATTGATCATTCAATTCATTGTGAATTCTGAGATTTATTAAATTGTTTATATTGTTTACAGTTATTAACATTGTAAATAACACAAACCCAAGTGACTATTTTATCATTTAAATCTCCACAATAAACAAAATCATTCCTACTCAAATGCCTGGTTATTTTAATGGAGATAAAGTAATCTCTCAAAAATCTTAGTGGGCACATTTGTTTTCTAATGAGAATTATCATTATGTATTTTTAATTGTGATATATTTATCACTATCTCAATGATGTCATTATCCTATAATTTTGATTATAGATAAAACCTTTTGATTATCATACAGGACTCCATGAACTCCAACTTCCCGTTCAATTATTGAAAACAATCTTAAAACCATGTAGAAGCTAATTAGAAGACAGCATGAATAGCCAGAATTAATATAAATAATATCAATGGTTCATGTTCTCACAGCATGATTCTGTTAAACACTTACTATAAATAACCACATAGTTTTATTTCTTTAAGTGTTACTGGGAAAATGTGCTTATAGAATGATTTCCTGTATTACAAAATTACAAGCAAATCATTCCACTTTTCCGTACAATTCTGCTGCAACTGAATTAAAGTTCACTTTCTCCATCTATTGTTGCAACACTGAAGTTTATGGATGTCATGTGCATTGTGCTATATAACTCCAGAAAGTATCAGGTTAACTAGAAAGAAGATAGCAATTACATAGGTACTTAGTATGGATTCAAATTCATAAAAATTGCGTTTTAGGAAGAAGAAACTGTAACAAGTAAGATGATTTTATGATAATAACAAAATTAAAATTCTAAATTATACTTAAAAGAAGTAGCAGGATGCTGGGGAACAAAGATCACTGACAGCCAAGAAATGTAAATTCATATACGAACCAGCTGTGTGATAAGGGGCAGGCCATTTTAACACCTGAATCTTCAGTTATCATTTTTCTGTACTATTGGAGAGTTGAGCTAAATTATATCAATAGAGGAAACAGTGCAAATGAAAGCAATTTCCATATAAATTAACCAAATAAATAAAACGAATAGAGAAAAACAGCAAGATAAAGTTACAAATCACAATGACTTCAAAGGTTGAGATTCCGCAAAGGGAATTTTTTTTTTTTTTTTTTTTTTTTTTTTTTTAAAAGGAGTCACTCTCTATTGCCCAGGCTGGAGAGTGCAGTGGCGCAGTCTCGGCTCACTGCAAGCTCCGCCTCCCGGGTTCACGCCATTCTCCTGCCTCAGCCTCCGGAGTAGCTGGGACTACAGGCGCCCGCCACCACGCCCGGCTATTTTTTTTGTATTTTTAGTAGAGACGGGGTTTCACCGTGTTAGCCAGGATGGTCTCGATCTCCTGACCTCGTGATCCGCCCGCCTCGGCCTCCCAAAGTGCTGGGATTACAGGCGTGAGCCACCGTGCCCAGCCAAAGAGATTTTTTTTTTGCCAGATAATTTAGTGTCCTTGAAGCCTCAAAGAAATTCTAACATTGAACTTAAGGAAAAGAGAGCCTGAAAAAAAAAAGATTTCTTTTGAAAACAAGGTTTGAAACTTATACTCAGTGTGAAAGATATATAGTAATTTAACATTTATGTAATATATAGGTGCTTAAAATGCATTCAAAGATCAGTATTTAGGCAAATAAACATTTATTTTAAGTGTTTTACTTCTTATCATTTTAAAAAGATAATTTCATCTCTCAAATAGTCACATTCCTGTCTTACCAATATCTGACTACTCTAGAGTTTACAGCTACTATAAAAGATTGTTTGAATATGTAATATAATAAAAATAAAAAAAACTAGATTATTTTAATGTAAGAATTGATGTAAAAATAGTTTCAACACTAGAAAGTATTTTAGTAAGAAAAGCAAGAAAGAGATATTTCATTTACTAAACATATCCAGGCTTAAATTAATATTTGTTTGTTAAATATTTTTAAATAGCCTACTGAGAAATAATATGTATAATATAAAACAACACAATACAAAATAATTTCCAAAGATAAACAGATGGATCAGAAGCCTAAATGAAAAAAGTAGTAATTATATATATCAGTAGTTACATATGAGTAAGTTACAGCATATGTGAAAAGATTAATATGCAATTTAAATGAATAGAGAGCCAGGCATGGTGGCACATTCCTGCAGTCCTAGCTTCTAGGAGACTAAGGCAAGAGGATCACTTGACCCCAGGTGTTCAAGTCCAGACTGGGCAATATAGCAAGATCCCACATCTAAAAAAATTAAAGATAGAAAAAAATTATAGATTCATTCCTACCCTAAAAAGTTGTTTTAATGTTTAATGAGATATATGAAAAACAGTATTGACACAGGAAGTTTCAGAAGAAGTTAGAAAAATTATGGGAGCTAAATTATCAAAAATAAAGTATCAAAATAAGAAAGTAGAATTCAATATGAAAATATGTACACGAAAAAGTGAGTTTTTTTAAAAAATTCAAGGAGTAAGAACTAAGTATATACACACAGATATACATGTGCTATACATATATACATACATATATATATTTAGTAGAGTATACATAATATTCTGTAAAAGCAATATTTAAATTTAGTTTACACATAATTTTACATCTTGTATTATTTATTTAATACATTTCTTTTTTAAAAAAATATGTATAATATTACATAAGGCCATTTTGAATTCTGTTTCCAATCTTGATACATGTGTGATTTAAGTCTAATTAATTCTATCATTTGTTTGGTAACCTCTTGCTTCTTTCCCAACACTTTTTTCTAGAAATATTTCTAGTAATATATAAGACATTATGGTTTGCCTTTCAATTTTGACTTTGTCTACATTTTAAAAAATATTTTCTCTATGACAGTGTCAGCAAACTATGGACCTCAGGCTAAATCCAGCCTTTGTCTGTTTTTGTAAAATTTTGTTGGAGCAGGACTTCTAATTTGTTTAAGTATTTTATTATAAGGATTAAGTAGTGACAACTGATTTCATATAGCCTGAAAAGGCTAAAATATTACTATTTAGTCCTTCAGAGAAGAAAAAAAAACTGTTTTACAAACTATTTTAGGATATTATGCCAATTTGGATTTCCACCTTCAATTTCTCGTGTTATATTTTTAATTTCCAGGGCATGCTTTGTTTCCTGCTCTTTCTTCCAAAAGCAAGATTTTTCTTGCTTGATGGAAGCAAGTACTTCTAATGTCACTAAAAAGAGTATTCCTTATATTGTGTAATCTGTTTAATTTTGCTTACATATATTCTGTATCTTCTGACTTATTTTATTTGTTTCATTCTGACTTTAATGTCAGAACTTTTCTTCAAATGGAAACTTTATTGTTCAGTCCACTCATTAGTAGGAGTGAGGCATTAAGTTCTGATTAAAAACTGTTCATGTGGTTGTGGATGTGCATGTGAATATGAGTTGGAGGATTATTAACTAGCACACTTTAGCACAACTGTAGTAAAACTTTTCTTTTTAGGGGGATGAAGGGGAGTGGTATCCAACAATATGTCTTTGTACTTAAGTACATGTCAATTTCATTATGCCTTCTTTTTATCTGAGATAATTCCCTTCTGCAAGAGTAGATTCTACTTACTGCATTCATTCTTAATGGATCTGAAATTTAGGCTAGGGAAAAGTCAACCACTCTTCAGATGGATCACAAAGCCAACCTTCATGCTATCTTCTCCTTCCATAACCACTGACTCTTCATCTTTTGCTCTTCTTGAAGTTGATATAGAGTGACTCCATTACAATATACATATATAAACATATATATACATTAATATATAATATATACGTTCTTTATTATATATAATCATATATTTATGAATATGTAAATATATATTTGTGTATATATTTGCTCCATTAAAATATATAAATATATAATATATTTGTGTATATATTTGCTCCATTAAAATATATAAATATATAATTACATATTTAAATATATTATTTATTAAATATATATTCACATATTTATGTTTTTGTAATGGAATGACTAGGTATCAACTTCAAAAAGAACAAAGGATGAAGAGTCAGTGGATATGGAAGAAGAGGATAGCACGATGATTGACTTTGTGATCTGTGTGAAGATTGGGTGACTTTTCCCTAGCCTAAATTTCAGATCCATTCAGACTGAATATAGTAGGAAGAATCTCCTCTTGCAAAAAGAAATTATCTCAGAAAAAAGACATAATGAAATTGACATGTACATAAACACAAAGACATATTGTTGAATACTACTCCCCTTCCTCCCTGCAAAAAGAAAAGTTTTACTACAGTTATGCTAAAATGTGCTAGTTAATAATCCTCCAACTCATATTCACATCCACAACCACACGAACCATTTTCAATCAGAACTTAATGCCTCATTCTTAGTACAAAAACACAGAGTATAAACCTTCTGAATACTGTTTTTGTTTGGGAGAGTATGAGGTAGAAAGAGGAGAGATTCATGTGAAGATGACTATAGGAATAATTATTTTCTAAAAGAAAGCTTTATGAATGCCCTTGTTTTTGGCACTAGACTGTAGACAAATCTCCAAGACCTGAGACTTCCAAGGGCAATTGCTTCTGGCGGAGCTTGTTCTTCTTGGCTTGTTCCTGGATTGCTTATGATTTGCATGTGGCTGGATTATGTGAGCATTTCTTTCTGGAGCACTTAGGCTGCCAATTGCACCTCTATATTCATTCAGGTCCATTGTCTGAATGCTTTCCATTACCTAAAAATTCATTGAACCACTTTATCTACTGCCATCCCCTCTCTGATTTTGTTGGAAAACCTTATTCTTTTACTGCCATTTTAATTAGCTCTTTAGTTAAAGAGGTGGGGATAAAAGCATCAGTTTAAACCTTATATGCTTCTTCCAAAAATAAAAACATCTATAATAGTTTGTATATTACTATACAAGTAAAACAAAATTAATAACAGCATGGAGAGAAGATTCTGGAAAGACAGGGACCTGATTATATTTCCACTATTCAAACTTCTTAAACTCAAAGAACCACTGTATCTCCTCTGGACCAACCAGTAACTGTGCTCAGGAGGCAATGAGGGCTCCTTGGAATTTCTGGGGTCTTGAAGATGAGAGAGTTTTTTTCCTGTGGGTAGCTACAAACCTAGAAAGAGAGTGATGATTAGGGGAACCTATGGATTCCAGAGCTATTCTAGTTAGTATTGAGTTCTGACACTCTTTTTTTGTTTTTTTTTTTTTTAGATAGAGTCTTGCTCTGTAGCCCTGGCTGGGGTGCAGCGGCCTGATCTCGGCTCATAGCAACCTCCGCCTCCTGGGTTCAAGCACTTCTCCTGACTCAGCCTCCCAAGTAACTGGGATTACAACCACCACAATGCCTGGTTAATTTTTGTATTTTTAGCAGAGACGAGGTTTCACCATGTTGGCCAGGCTGGTCTCGAACTCCTGACCTGAAGTGATCCACCCACCTCCGGCCTCCCAAACTGCTGGGATTACAGGCGTCAACCACTATGCCCAGCGGAGTTCTGACATGCTTAAAGCTTTTGTAGCCTTTGCAGCCCCTGTAAGGGTGTGGAACCCTCAGGGTAAGTTTGATTAAAATAAGTGACACCTAGGAAAATATTTAAATATATGTATGTTTGTGTGTGTTTGTGTGTATGTTATAAATGAATGTAAGTCTTAAAAGCACCAAAGAGAAGAAATATATTATGGAAACTGTATTATGGAAAGCACATAATTGGCTGGGCACAGTGGCTTCTACCTGTAATTCCAACAATTTGGGAGGATGAAGCCAGAAAGAATAACTTGAACCGAGTTTAAGACCACCCTGGGAAATACAGTGAGACTGAGTCTCTGCCAAAAAAAAAAAAAAAAAAAAATTAACCAAGCATGGTGGCAGTCACTTGTAGTCCCAGTTACTCAGGGGGCTGAGGTGGAAAGATCACTTAAGCCCTTTGGTCTAGGGTGCAGTGAGCTGTGATCACACCACTACAGTCCAGCCTGGGTGGCAGAGTGAGACCCTGTCTCCAAAATTTAAAAAACAGTGCATGATTATTATCTAATGCTCTGAAATTTAGAACATCTAGACTATCTATGGTTTAGCTGAGAAGAAATGTAAACTAACAATTACACTCCTAGTTAAGGGATATAGGAAAAGGTGTTTAGACATCCAAGGATGTAGAAGTCTTGATAATCTTAATATTCCATCAGCTTCCTATTGTTACCTATACTAAATGTGATATCTAGGGAGCTGGGGCAGTGTTTTCAGTCCTCCTTGTACAATGTTAGCCCTCAGCTCTCCCAGAAATCCCTGCTCTTGCTCTCTTCCCTCTTTTTCTGTTAAGTTGTTAAGGCTGATTGCTTACTACTAGTCTCATGGTGGGACATCCGTGGTGCTTTGTTTCTTCTGGTTCAACCTTCTGTTAGTTTCCTACAGCTACTGTAACAAATTATCGCAAAAGTAATAACTTAATACACATTTGTTATTTTACAGTTCTGTATTTTCAAACCCCATAATTAGTCTCACTGAGACTAAAGTCACAGTGTCAGCAGGATCTAGTTCTTTTTGGAGTCCCTAGTGAGAGACAGGACAAGCTGGATTTCCTAGGCCGACTAAGAATCCCTCAGCCTAGCTGGGAAGTTGACCACATCCACCTTTAAACACGGACTTTGCAATTTAGCTCACACCCTACAAATCACGTAGTAAAGAGAGCTCACTAATATGCTAATTAGGCAAAAACAGGAGGTAAAGAAATAGCCAATCTTCTACTGCCCGAGAGCACAAGGGGAGGGATAATGATCGGGATATAAATCCAGGCATTCCAGCAGACAACTGACAACCCTCTTTGGGTCCCCTCTTATTGTATGGGAGCTCTGTTTTCACTCTTTTCAATCTTGCAACTGCACACTCTCTGGTCCGTGTTTGTTCCTGTTCGAACTGAGCTTTAGCTCTTTGTCCACCACTGCTGATTGCCCTCATTGCAGACAACGCTGCTGACTTCCACCCCTCTGGATCCGACAGGGGGTCCACTGCACCTTCTGATTCAGCCAGGAGGCGCCCATTGCTGCTCCCGATCGGGCTAGAGGCTCTCCATCGTTCCTGGACGGGCGAAGTGCTTGGAGTTAGTCCTTATCGAGTTGAGTAGAGCTATAACACACACCGCATGGCCCAAGATTCCATTCCTTGGAATTCGTGAGGCCAAGAACCCCAGGTCAAAGAACAAGAGGCTTGCTGCCATCCTGGAAGTGGCTATCACCCTCTTGGGAGCTCTAAGAACAAGGACCCCTCAGTAACACTAGGGCAGTGGTCTCCAACCTTTTTGGCACCCGGGACTGGTTTCTTGGAAGACAACCCTTCTATGGAGTACTGGGGATGGGGATACGGTTTCAGGATGATTCAAGCACATTGCATTTATTGTGCACTTTTTTTTCTATTATTTTTAAATACTCACCATAATGTTGAATGAGGGGGAGCCCTGAGCTTGTTTTCCTGCAACTAGTAGTCCCATCTGGGGATGATGGGAGACAGTGACAGATCAGGTATTAGATTCTCATAAGGAGCACAACCTAGATCCCTTGCACAGAGGAGTTCACAATAGCATTTGCGCGCCTGTGAGAATCTAATGCATGGCTGATCTGACAAGAGGTGGAGCTTGGCTTTGCTCACTCACTTGCTGCTCACCTCCTGCTGTGCAACCAGTCCCCTTACAGGCCATGGATGTGTACTTGGCTATGGCCCAGGGGTTAGGGACTGTTGCTCTAGGAGAAGATTCATTTTCTAGCCTTTCCAGCTTCTGGAGGCCACCTGTATTCCTTGGCTGTAGCTCCTTCCACTATTTTCCAAAGCAGTAGCATAGCATTGACACATTCCCTTCACTGGCTCAGCTTCTATCATCACATGGTCTTTTTCTCTGCCTTTGATCCTCTTGCCTCCCTCCCAGGGGGATTATTGTGATTACATTGGGTTCATGGGTAATCTAGAGTAATCTGCCCATCTCAAAGTCTTTAACATAATTACATCTGCAAAGTTTCTTTTGCCAGTAAGGTAATATAGTCATAGTTTCTGAGAACCAGGATGAGGGCATCTTTGGAGGGTGACCTCAATCTTAGTCAAGTCCTGTGAACTTGGGGCTTGTGGATGGTGCCTTCTCAGCATTTATGTCCCTCTTCCTCTTGGCAGTCAAATTTTGCATGCTATCTATGGTGACTCGGGTCAGAAAGGGATTTTCTCTTTTACCCTTAACCCAGTGGTGCAAGTCTTCTCCTTTGAATTGGTGCAGAATCCTGAGCTCATGATGTTGTCTCTTTCTCTCATTTTAAGCTTCTCCTGCAAGTAGTAGATCTTTATCTGAGTCCTGGGAGGGAAAGAGGGTTTTCCACACCTCTTACAGTAGCAAATACATTTTAGTTTCTACCTCTCTCCCTAAAGCAGTGGGTGTTTCACAAATGGAGAGGAGGGAGGGTTTGTTGCCCATTCCCTGTCAGCTCAGAAGTTTTGACTCGTATGAAAGAAAAGTACAGGGCAACAGATGGTGGTTTGCTGTTACATAGTTGCACCTCATCATCTCCAACATGGTACATCTCCAAGGCAAAGTTTGGGCTGAGGGAGTGGGATTCTCTTTGATCCCCTAACTTGAGTCACATTTTTAAAACATTGGCCCTATTAACATGTTGAGCCAGATAAATCTTCTGTTGTGGTGTGCTGTCTTGAACATTTTAGCATATTTAACACAATCCCTGATCTCTACCCACTAAATGCCAGGAGTACCTTTTTACTTTTTATTAATATCTATTCCTGGATAACAAATTACCACAAATATAGGGCCTTAAACACACACACACATACACACACTTATTACATCACAGTTTCTGTAGGTGAAAAGTCTGTGCATGGATTGATTGAGTCCTCTGCTCATGGCTTATAAGACCACAGTCAAAGTGTTGGAGAGGCTATGTTCTCATCTGGAGCTCAGGATCCTCTTTCAAGTTCACATAGTTATTGACAGAATGCAATTCCTAGAAGTTATGGACCAGAGACCGTCTACTCAATAAACCGCTCATAATTCCTTGCCATGCAGCTCTCTCTGTGTGCTGTGCATATCATATCATAGCAGCTTGCCTCTAGAAGGCAAGCAAGAAAGAGAGACACTCACTCCCTTGGTGATACGGTTTTGACTTTTGTCCCCACCCAAAGGTCATCTCAAACTGTAATCTCCATAATCCCTATGTATCTGGGGAGAGACCTGCTGAGGGGTAATTGGATCGGGGGGTAGCTTCCCCCGTGCTGTTGGGTGAGTTCTCAAGAGATCTGATAGTTTTATAAGGAGCTCTTCCCCACCTCACTCCACACACTTCTCTCTGCTGCTACCATCTGAGAAGGTCTAAACTTGCTTACCCTTCATCTTCTGTCATGATTGTAAGTTTCTTGAGGCCTCCTCAGCTATGCAGCACTGTGAGTCAATTAAACATCTTTCCTGTATAAATTACCCAGTCTCGGTTATTTCTTTATAGCAGTATAAAAGTGGACTAATGCAGTAAATTGATACTACAGAGAGTGGGGCACTGCTATAAAGATACTTGGAAATGTGGAAGAGACTTTGCAACTGCATAACAGGCAGAGGTTGGAACAGTTTGAAAAGCTCAGAAGAAGATAGGAAGATGTGGGAAAGTTTAAAACTTCATTGAGACTTGAATGGTTTTATCCAAAATGCTGATAATGATATGGACAATGAAGACCAGGCTGAAGTGGTCTCAGATGGAGATGAGGAACTGATTTGGAACTGGGGCAAAGGTCACTCTTGTTATGATTTAGCAAAGAGATGGTGGCATTTTGTTCCTGCCCTATAGATGTGTGAAACTTTGAACTTGATAGAGATGATGTAGAGTGTCTGGCGAAAGAAATTTATAAGCAGCAAAGCATTCAAAAATTGACCTTGGTGCTTTTAAAAGCATTCAGTTTTAGGCATTCACAAAGAGATGGTTTAAAATTGGAACTTATGTTTAAAAGGGGAGCAGAGCATAAAAATTTGGAAAATATGCAGCCTGATGATGTGATAGAAAAGAAAAAACCAGCTTTCTGGGGAGGAATTCAAGCAAGCTCTATAAATTTGCATAAGTGACCAGGAGTAGAAAGTTAATCACCAAGATAATGGGGAAAATGTCTCCAAGACATGTCAGATACATTCATTTCAGCCCCTCCCATCGTAGTCCCAGAGGCCTAGGAGAAAAAATGGTTTTGTAGGCATGGCCCAGGTCCCCCACTGCTCAGTGCCCTGCATCCCAGCCATTTCAGCTTCAGTTGTGGCTAAAAGAGGCCAAGATACAGCCTGAACTGTGACTTTAGAGGGTGAACGCCCCAAGATTTGTTGGCTTCTACGTGTTGTTAAGCCTGCAAGTGCACAAAAGTCAAGAATTGATGTTTGGGAACCTCTGACTACATTTCAGAGGCAGGATGTAAATGTTTGGATATCCAGGCAGAAGTTTGCTTCAGGAGCAGAGCCCTCATGAGGAACCTCTGCTAGGGAAGTGTAGAGGGAAATGTGGGGTTGGAGCCCCCACACAGAGTTCCCACTAGAGCACTGCTTAATGGAGCTATGAAAAGAGGACCAGTGTCCTCCAGACCCCGAATATACCATACATCTAGAAAAGGCACAGATACTCAATGTCAGCCTTTGAAAGCATCCAGGAGGGTAGCTTTACCCTGCAAAGCCATAGGAACAAAGCTGCTCAAGATCATGTGAGCCCACCTCTTGCATCAGCATGACCTGGATTTGAGATATGGAATCAAAAATGATAATTTCAGAGTTTCAATATTTAATAACTGCCCTGCTGGATTTCAGACTTGCATGGGGTCTGTAGCCACTTTGTTTCGGCCAATCTCTTAGTTGGAACGAGTGTATTTACCCAATGTCTACATTTCAATTAAATCTTAGAAAGAATTAACTTGTTTTTTATTTTACTTGTTCATAGCTGGAAGGAAGTTGCCCTGTCTCAGATAAGACTTTGAACTGTGGACATTTGAGTTAATGCTGGAATGAGTTAAGAGTTTGAAGGACTGTTGGGAAGGCATGATTGTTTTTTTGAAATGTGAGGATGTGAGACCTCAGTGGGGTCAGGGGTGGAATGATATGGTTTGGATTTGTGTCCCCATCCACATCTCTACTTGAATTTTAATCCACATAATTCCTATATGTGTGGGAAGAGAACTGGTGGGAGGTGATCGGATAATGGGGGCAGTTTCCCATGCTTTTCTCATGATATTGAGTGATTTTTCATGAGATCTGATGGTTTTATAAGGGGTTCTTCCACTTTGCTCCACACACGTCTGTCAGTTGCTGTCATGTGAGAAGATACAAGCTTGCTCCCCTTCACTTTCCACCGTGATTGTAAGTTTCCTGAGGCCTTCCCAGCCATGCTGAACTGTGAGTCAATTAGGCCTATTTCCTTCATAAATTGCCCAGTCTTGGTTATTTCTTTATAGCAATGTGAAATTAACTAATATACTTGGCTAATATGGAGACTTATGTAATGAAATAGTCATGAAAGTGAAATCCCATTTCCTTTGCCACACTGTTTGCTAGAAAGAAACACAGATCTCACTCTCACTCAAGGCAGAAAGGTCATACTACACAGGTGCAGATCAGTGGGGATGATATTTCCTGTGGTGTTATGATATATATTGATTTTTCTCTATGGTTTCTGGCTTATAACTGCCAAAACCATTGCTCCAGTCTTTTGTTATAATGTTGGGTGTTTTAGCCTCAGAATGGACCTCTGACCTTGTCCTGCCCTCCTGTGACCTTCTCCGACCCTCCTCTGACATTCACTTGCCCCAAGGCAAGACTTTAATGTTACCCTGCCTTTCTAATTGCGGGTCTTAAGACCCTCCCTTGAAAATATCCCATCCTATACTGTGGGGGAAGGAATGAAGATGCCACGAAGCTTCCACTACAACCAACGAAGGCACCAGAGAGCTTCTGGATAGCTGAACACGTGGAAGTTCCTGGAGGGTGGCCTGCCTTGGGAGGGCGTGGAAGCTTAGCACCCCTTCCCACATATATGTCTCTTCATCTGTATGCTTTATGATAACTTGGTAAACGTTAAGTGTTGCTGTAAGCCACTCCAGAAAATTAATTGAACCCAAAGAGTGGATCATGGGAACTCCAACATGAATCTGGTTGGTCAGTAGTTTCAGAGGACTGGAGTTGTGACTGGTGGGGTGGGAAGGCAGGTTTTGGGACTGAGCCCTCTACCTGCAGGGTATGACACTATCTCTGGGTGGATAGTATTGGAACTTAGTTGGAGGAACCCATTTGGTGTCTACTTCATGGGGTGTGGAAAAACACACACGCACACACACATACGATCACAGAAGTCTTCTATGTTGATGAATGTTGTGATAAGAGAGTATAAGAAAACGTGGTTAAAGAGAATTTTTCTTACATACTCCCCATCTCTAGTTGTGAAAACTGAAAATGTATTCAGACATTGTGAATGGACCCTGAAGAGTAAAATTACTCTGGGTTGAGAACCATTGATGTAACTTACTACATTTGGTCATTTGGGCTCTTAATTAAGCTGATTTCTTTTTAATGGCTTTTATTTTTCTTTTTATGGCAAAGATAAAGAAGTTTATATGTTCCATCTCTCCTGTGAGGGATTTGGAATTCAGTTACTTGGAATTCAGTTTACTTGGTTTCCTGTGACCTCAATCGGATGGTGGCTTCAATACATACATATGATATTGTATATAATCTAGAGTTTATCATTCCTAATAAAGGACCAATATTCCTCTGTGACTTTCTATATCCTATAGCAGTGGAAACTCCTAAAAATATGGCTTTCTGATGTTTTATCTCATAAAAGGTGAAAAATGAAGGCCAACTATTAATATGGACACTGGAAACATTCATTATTATACTGTTACAGATATTTGCCAATAACTAATGTGGTTACTGAACTAGGGAGTGGCAGGGGTTAAATACAAAAAGGGTTTCTACTCTAAAGTATCTCATGATCTGAAATTTTGTGATCTGTAATTAATGTCTACCATAATATATAAAGAAGGATAACTCACATAATGAAGAAGGTTACTTCCCTGGCATTTCTAGAAGGCAGAATAATGAAAACTGAACTGATTTTTCTGTGCTCCCATTGATGAATATAATTTTGCTTACTTTATGATTTTGAAAAATTTACTTCAATTAATGATACCCCTTTTTTCATAGATCAAACATTTCAAGGATCAGCATGGGAAACTTAGCTTCCAAGATCACTTTGCTCTTGATAGCATTCAGTCCTCCACGTGCTCTCAGACGGAGGGCCTCAGCTTGTCACCAGATATTGTTGATCTGCCACACTCAGTTTCTTGACATATGTATCTCTTCAACATGGCAGCTTGTTTCATCAAATGATGGAGACTGAGAAGTCAACAGAAGCTATTTGTATTAAACAATCAATATAGTTTTTAAAATGATGTTTATTATTGGCCAAATTGTGTTTTCCAAAGATTCATATGCAGAAGCCCAATGTTTTGTATTTGTAAACAAGGTCTATAAGCAGGTAATAAGGCTGAGATTATAAGGGTCTCATCCCATAGGACTATTGTCCTCATAAGAAGAGGAAGAGACACCAAGGAATGCTCTCTCTCCACACAAACATAGAAGAAGATGATGTGGTTTGGATTTGTGTCCCATCTAAATGTCATGTTGAGTTGCAATCCCCAAAGTGGAAGGTGGGGCCTGGTGGAAGGTGAGTGGATCATGAGGGTGGTTTCTAATGCTTTAGCACCATCCCCCTAGTACTGTCTCATGATAGACTACTCAGAAGATCTGGTTGTTTAAAGTGTGTGTCACCTCCCCACTTTCTCTTCCTCCTGCTCCAGCCATGTGAAGTGCTGGCTGCCCCTTTGCCTTCCACCATGATTGTAAGTTTCCTGGGGCCTTCCTTAGGAAACTTCCTGACAGCATGCCTCCCATACAGCCTGCAAAACCATGAGCCAATTAAATCTCTTTTGGTTTTATACTACCCAGTCTCAGGTATTTCTTTATAGTAGTGCAAGAATGGACTAATACAGAGGCCATATCAAGACATAGTCAGAAGGCAGGCATCTACAATGAAGGAAGACAGCCCATTAGAAAACAACCCTGATGGCATCTTGATAGTGGACCTAGCCTCTAGAAATGTGGGAAAATAAATTATTTTGTTTATGCCACCTACTCTATGGCATTTTGTTATGGTAGCTCAAGTAGAATAATACATTGTTGAATGTGAAAATCTAAAGTATTTGTATATAAAAGTATTGCACTATAGTAATATTGTATTAGTTTGTTCTCACACTGCTGATAAAGACATACCTGAGGCTGGACAACTTACAAAAGAAAGACATTTAATGGACTTACAGTTCCATGTGGCTGGGGAGGCTTCACAATCATGGTGGAAGGTGAAAGTCACATCTCACATGGTGGCAAACAAGAGAAGAGAGCTTGTACAGGGAAATGCCCTTTTTTAAAACCATCGGATCCTGTGAGACTTATTCACAAGCAATAGAACAGCATGGGAAAGACCTGCCCCCATGATTCAATTACCTCCCACCAGGTCCTTTTCACAACACATGGGAATTCAAGATGAGATTTGGGTGGGGACACAGCCAGACCCTATCAAATATCTATATGAATACTGGCACTTCTCAGCGTATTTTTTATTTCTTTGAAAAAGTGAAGACTTCTAATATTTTTCATGCTCACGAACATTTCCCATAATATTATTTTAGATGAAGGCCTAGATTTATCAATTTATATATGTGTATCTCATAAAGTTTCCTAGATTTTTGTAGTCATTAGAAATGTGTCCATACATACTAGAAAACTTGTACTTTAAGAACACATTGAAACACTCAGAAAAAAAAATAAGAAAATGTGTTATGTTACTAATATTATCATGTAGAAAAGAATAACAGAAATATGCTAGGATGAATATTATAAAATTGACTTGCTTTTTGGTCAAAAAAGTGTATTATTCAACCTAACACAATAAAAAAGTGTTATTTTTCAGTCATAATATTGATGTTACTTTTAAATCAGATTTGAACAGGTGAAATCTGAAGCTGAGTATGATACTGCAAATGTAAAAATCTCACAATTTTTCTACATCAATCCATTTTTTTGAAATATCAATGTGATATATCATTTCAAAAATGTCTTTTTAGGCATATTTAAAAATTATTACTATTTTTCTTATACATTGCTTTGGAGTCAATGTCTGCAATCGCAAATCTGGGGCAGTGTTAGTTACAGGGAAAGGTAGAAGAGAAATAAGCATGAGATTTGAATGTAGACACAAATAAAAGAGAAAGCGGCGTGATACAAATTAGCAGATTTCTGCTTCATTCTTTTAGAATACCTATCTTCTTTTTCATTGATCTGTATGCTCTTTTCATGTTTCCTGTAATGCTTTTTGTGCCATTTACTTTTTCCTGCGTTATACTAACAACAAATGTTACATCAAATATGTATTATCTGAGTAGCTGCAATTTAGAGTATGCCAAGCGTGAGCATGATAGAACAATATTTTGTCCCTTTTTTTGTTTCTCTCTTTATCACTATCCTCTTTCTTTCCTTGGAGCTCAAACTATAAAGTCCATTTGTTAATGTCTCTCCTAAGGCAACAACTTTCAGTTTCAAGCCGATGTTATCTGTGCCACTGCCTTTTTCTACCATAATATACTGAATTAGTTTCAAATTGGCTGAAAACCTCTTGTTGTCTGTTCCTATAATTGAACTTCCCAGAACCCATCACAATTTTTTTATTCTTCCTAGTGGGAACTAACCCTTGGGATTTGTTCTCCTTGAGCTTTTAAATTTATTTTGTAAAGGTTTCCCCCTACAGTGGTTTATACCTTGGTTGACCCAGATTTATGGTAGAGTTAACATTCTTGTCACTTTCCTTACCATATTTGTTTGTTACTATACTGAAAATCCAATAATAGAAAACTTACTGTTATTTAAATAAGTATTTACAGACTTCAGACAATGAGAATATTGAAAATAAAATTAATCTTAATCCCGATTCAGATTATTGATCCTAAATATCAACACAAAGTATTTTCCAATTTTTGGTTGTAGTTTTTAGCATATCTATCTTCTTTATTTAAAAAGATAACATAATTTTACCTAACTGTATAGATTTATTGATACCTCTTTTATTAAATGAATTAAGATTTCTTCTTAGATTCTACTCTTAGGTAAGATTTTTTTTAACATCATCATCTTTGGGCATTCGAAAATGAGTTCTTAAAAATAACTGAATGCAATTCTGAGGAGGAAGGAGTGCATAGTGCATGACTGCTTTTGCCCCAATGTTGGTGAGTCTTGATAGACCACTGGACGTGTTGAGACCATTTCAATTTATAAAATGACTAACTAGAAATAATGGATATTTTGTGAGATTCATTCTTCTATCTAAGGATGAAAGACATTTGATCCTGGTGACTGTACCATACTGAACTTCCGCAACCATGTCTGATAGCAAAGGATAATAAAATGAAATAAACAAATAAAACTCTTTAACCTGATGCCTTGATTAAAGAAGCTCAGTCTTTTCAGCTCCTGGACTCTCAGATAACACAGTACTCCCGTGAATTTTAGCAGATTATTTTGGGATGAATACCTTAGTACTGACTTCGAGGCATACTTAGTATAAAATAATATGTCAAATAAAAACAAGTCTTCGCTTCCAGTGAGTGAAAAGATTTTTGCATTCACGTTATGGTGAAAAATCTTACTACAGAGAGTGCTTGCAAAGCCTGAGACAGGCATTTGTCTAGGAAAGTAACAAATCAATGATATTTTGGCTTCAGGTTCGACCTTATTCAGCATAATCCATTTTCATCTTCTCTTAACCACTGTGAAAGATAAAAGAGTAAGAGAAAGGGAAGTTAAAAGTAGAGGAGGTCCTCTATAAGAAAATGAGTCCTATATCGAATTCAGTGTGTAATCACAGTCTTTTTTGCTTATCAAGGGAGAAGACACCCAAGGGTTGCATGCATGTGAAGGTAAGAGAATGTCTCTTAGTCTGCCATTAACTAATGGCTTAAAGAAAAACATGAGCTTAAGGCCTAAGATTATATATCTATCCCTGAATCATTCTCCATGTAAGATATTTCTACTCCTGTGAATTTGGAGCCAAAATATCCCCAGCAATATTCAAACTCCAAATATCATTGTATCAAAACATATCTGTATCAATGTCTATATCTGGAGAGTGTGGTTATAATCAGAGCTGAGGCCTGGATTCAGTGAAAGCGTCTTGTTGATTGCATAGTAAGCTTTCTACATCGATGAGAATTCTGTCTCTCTTATAGCAACTGCAAGAGGGACAAACAGCAAGCAGAACATTCTCATCAAATATATTTCACAGTTGTAGTCTCCTTTCTGCCTGTTAATACATTCTTGCTTTCAAACAATAAGATGTTCCCATTTCCCCAATACACAAGATCTACAAACTTCCAACTATAGCACATTTTATCTATTTTGAGTGTTTTCACAGTTGTTTTATGCTGTGTATTGGTGGGCTGGGGGGCTTTTTTTAATAGCAAATTATGAAAACAACCTAACTCCTATAGAATAAAGTAATATTTGCAGAATAGTGTTCAAAGATTTTAGTTACATTGAGTTTTTGGGAAAAAAAATAAAATGTATGTAGGAAATGCATAAGCAAAATGTTTTACATTAAAAAATTGAGTTTTAGAATCTTGGTTTTTAGTCATTGTGGTTAGGAGTCCTGTATCATAACCATTTTAAATAGCACATTTAACCCAATGTAAGCAACAAATACTATCAGATTTTATTTAATCTAATCATCTCAAAATATTTGTTTAAAATGCTATTAAATTTAACTGCTTAACCTCAGTGGACAATAAAAAATTTAAGAAAGGTTTGAACCCACAGTTGTCACAAAGTAGGACAAAGACTCTTTCTGGAAGACAGGCAGTGCTGTCTGTTACTGCAACCCAGTCCAAAGCTCCTGCTGCTTACCACAAGACAGCCAATAAGTCGAGACACAGGAGTTCGAGTAGGGAAAGCAGATTTATTTTAGAGGGCCAGCACACCAAGATGGTGATGGACTAGCGTCCTAAATAACCATCTTAAGATATTATGACTTTGGGGCTCCTTTTATGTTAGGGAAAGGGGGAAGACAGAAGGGATGAAGCTCAAAAAGTGAACAGTGACCACAGACGTCTGGGCGGCACTGAGGGAAAAATTCTTTTTCCTTGGCCAGGTCACAATGCTTTTATAAGCTTGTAACATTGTCATTACTCCTCAGGGGTTAGTTTTGGCAAGGGACTATTATCATCCTTGCTTTAAAGTTAAACTATCAACTAAATTCTCCCCAAAGTTAGCTTGGCTTAAGTGTAGAGATAAACAAAAGCAGTTAACCTAAAAGTTATCATGGCAGGGGGGTGATGTTAGGAGCAAAATGGAATTAGTTGTGCTAGGCCTCCTTGTCACTGTTCCATACCACTAAAGAGGCAGTGTCATGTGGCTCCTGTTAATACCAGGTTAGCAGAACCATTTCAAGATTAGAGGACTAAGTGCAACACCCAAATGGGAGGTAGTGTTTTTTAAATGTTCAGAATGATCTAAGAAGCAATGTATTGCTGCTAATTAGCAGATACTTTAGGTGGCTATGATGTTATGTTTTGGTTTACACAAAGTTTAGCCCAACATATATTATTTTTATGGCAGTTTATGCTCAGCTGTGGCAAAAAAAAAAGGTAAGTAATCATATTATTAAATAAAAGCCATGATTTTTTTAATGAATAGACTGGTGTAAACACCAAAACAGACTGTTTTGTGAGGATAATGCAATATGAATCAGCAAACTTTTTGTATGTCCAAGCTATATAAAATTTATAGTGTCATTCATTATGTCTTTGTGAATCCTAGGGTCATAGCACCATAAGGCTTGTAGATATTGAAATTTATATAATGTGTTTAACAATAAAAAGACATTGGGACCAGTTAAATTTAACTAAGTTTATTTGTAAAAGAAAAAAAGGTTGTAGAACTGGGCAGCATTCAGGACCAAAGATGGTTGAAAATGATTCTCACCTACAACAAGGTGAGCTCTATTTATAGCAAGAAAAATAAGAAATGATGTACAAATATTACTTAATTGGTGCAGTTTGGTATTTGCTTCATTTGGGCATATTTTGGCAGCCTGCAGCCTGAGATTAGCTGAAGGTTCAACTACTATAATTGGCTGAATCTCAGTTGCTTGGTTTGCACATATACTCTCAAGTTAGAGGACAATTTGGTCAAATTTTATTATGCAAGTACAGAGACTAGTTTGAGCCAAACTGAAATAAGTTTATCAATCTCCTCCTTTTGGTCATCTTTTTCATAATTTGGATCATCTTGCCTATCCCATGATGAGTTCTGGGGTGCAAGGCTTTTAACAGTGGAAGCTTCAAAATCTCGGGAGAACCAGGCTTACCAGGCCCTTTGTGAGTCCGTGTGAGTCCATTCAGTAACACTGAATTTGCATCCTTTCAGATGCTAACTCTACTTTTCTGAATTCACTGCATTGCACAGTTTATTAAATATCAGCATCAGGAAATTGACTTGGACAAATCTTATGAAGTTCATTCAAACTATATTCCAAGCATTTCATTACTAGCTGACTTGCCATGAAAATCTGCCAAGGCATTTTCTTGGTATTCAGTTAATTTTTATTCTGCTTGATGTTGCAGTTAGCAGTTTTAGAAACTCAAATGGTTTATTCAGTAGAGTTCTGGGAATTCTTACCTAGTCTAATGGTATGATCATACTTCCAAAATTTTCATCATCAGTGTACTTTTGATATTAATGTTCAATTTCTTAGGAAAATTTATAAACCTCTAATCTTAGCCAGAGTGATCACATATAAGTTGCTTTTACAAGACTCATATTCCATAAACTTTCTACAACTTTCTTATGTATTTAGTTTTGTTCCATACTTCTCTTCCCTTTGTGAAACAATCCAGTCATTCTACTTTAGGTTACAAATTTGTCTTCTTTTCCTCTCAATGAAACACAAAATATCCTTGTATCTAAGCCTTTCCTTATCAAAGGTACATTTTACCTTTCCTGTGTAATTGCATACAGACTTTTTCTTTCTTATTATTTCTATTAATTTTAACTACACACATGAATTACAATTCTTAACTTATATCGACCTTAATTTTCAGTGAACTCCAATAAGCATGCAATTGTGAACTGTCACATCAGAAACCTATAGATTGGCAAATGTATCAATCATAATTTCTCAAAATATTTTTAATAAACCTCCAAAGTATTTTTAGTCTATCTGCAATAAAATCTGTTGAGGGGGCAAAAATACCTTTATCTTCTTAGGTTTCATTGGCCAGGCTAAGGAACTAAATTGTTGTTTATATAAATTGACCTCAATCTCAACTTTCCATTCTGGGTGATAACAATGTTCAAAACCTTCTTTTTAGAAAAAACATCTTCCACATGGAAATTTTATCTTACTTACATCTACTTAACTCGTTAACTCTTAATAATCATGCCTGAATTGCATAAAAAATAAAACAAAACATTAAACAGCCATCATCCTAAATCTTTCTTCTCACTAAGATTTTTTTTTTAATATATAAGCTTATTTTACTAGCAAATCTAGGTAAGAAAATTCATGTACCTGCATTAGATATGTGTATTAGACCATTTTCATGCTGCTGATAAAGACATAGCTGAGACTGGGCAATTTACAAAGGAAACAGGTTTAATGGACTCACAGTTCCACATGGATGGGGAATCCTCACAATCATGGCAGAAGGTAAGGAGGAGTAAGTCACATCTTATGGGGATGGCAGCAGGCAAGGAGAAATAAGAGTAAGTGGAAACTCCTTACAAAACAATCAGATCTTGTGAGACTTATTCACTACCCTGAAACATTATGGGAGAAACTGCCCTCAAGAATCAATGATCTCCCACTGGGTCCCTCCCATAACACATGGGAATTATGGGAGTATAATTCAAGATGCGATTTGGGTGGGGACACAGAGCCAAGCCATATCTTTGCACCCCCCTCCCGTTGCAAATCTCACGTCCTTCCATTTCAAAATGAACCCTGCCTTCTCAACAGTCCCCCACAGTCTTAGCTTATTTCACCATTAACTTGCAATCCAAAGTCCTATCTGAGAGAAGGCAAGTTCCTTCTGCCCCTGAGCCTGTAAAATCAAAAGCAAGTTAGTTACTTCCTAGATAAAATGGGGGTACAGACATTGGATAAATACACCCATACCAGATGGAGAAATTGACCAAAAACAAAGAGGCTACAGGCCCCATGAAAGTCTGAAATCCAGCAGGGCAGTCAAAACTTAAAGCTCCAAAATGATTTCCTTTGACTCCGTGTCTCATGTCCAGGTCACACTGTTGCAAAAGGTTTGCTCCCACTACCTTGGGCTGCCCCACCCCTGTGGCTTTGCAAGGTATAGCCTCCCCCTTGGCTGCTTTCCTGAACTGGCAATGAGTGTCTGCAGCTTTTCCAGGCACATGGTACAAGCTGTCAGTGGATCAATCATTCTAGGAGGTGGAGATTGCATTGAGCCAGGATCACGCCACTGTGCTCAAGCCTGGCGACAGAGTGAGACTCCATCTAAAAACACAAAAAGCTCAGAAAATTTGTAGCCTGGGTTCAAGCAATTATCCTGCCTCAGCCTCCCAAGTAGTTGAGACTACAGGCGTGTGACACCACACCCAGCTAAGTTTTGTATTTTTAGTAGAGACGGGGTTTCACCATCTTGGCTGAGATGGTCTCAATATCTTGACCTGGTGATCCGTCCGCCTCAGCCTCCCAAAGTGCTGGAATTACAGGCGTAAGCCCCTGCACCTGGACAATTTTCTGAACTTTTATGCTCTGCTTCCCTCATAAAACTGAATGCCTTTAACAGCACCCAAATCACATTTTGAATGGATTGCTGCTTAGAAATTTCTTCTGCCAGATACCATATTATGATCTCTCTCAAGTCCAAAGTCCACAAATCTCTAGGGCAGTGGCAAAATGTCATCAGCCACTTTGCTGAAACATAAAACAGGAGTCACCTTTGCTCCAGTTCTCAACAAGTTCCTCATCTCCACCTGAGACCACCTCTGCCTGAATTTCATTGTTCATATCACTCTCAGCATTTTGGTTAAAGCCATTTAACAAGTCTCCAGGATGTTGTAAAGTTTTCTACATTTTCTTGTCTTCTTCTGAGCCCTCCAAACTGTTCCAACCTCTGCCTATTACCCAGTTCCAAAGTTGCCTCCACATTTTTGGGTCTCTTTTCAGCAGCACCCCACTCTACTGGTCCCACGTTATTGTATTCATTCATTTTAATGCTGCAAGATAAAGACATACCTGAGACCAGGCAATTTACAAAAGAAAAAGATTTGATAGACCTACAGTTCCACATGGCTGGGGAGGCCTTACAATCATGGCTTAAGGCAAGAAGAAGCAATTCACATCTTACATGGAAGGCGGCAGACAAAGAGAGAGAAGCAAAAGCAGAAACCCCTTATAAAGTCATCAGATTTCATGAGACCTAGTCACTATCACAAGAACTGCATGGGAGAAACCACCTCCATGATTCAATTATCTCCCATGAGGTCCCTCCCACAACATGTGGGAGTACAAGTCAGGATGAGATTTGGGTGGGGACACAGAATCAAGCCATATTAATAGTTTACAGTAGGTAGCCAGACAGACCTCAGCAGGGCAGGAGACCCCATCACCACCGCCACCCACCAGGAATGTCAGGAGACCATCAGGTGATCGTCAAGTGGTTGTTACATGGCTCCTCCAAAATAATAATTGGTCACAGCTAACACCACAGAGCAGTCCCCCAGTCGATAGAAAAAAACCTAAAACTGTTGATCAGCAGCTTCCTGATAAGATCTCAGGAGTTGGGCAAATGGACTCAAGTATGTATATTAAGAGGCAAAATGGCAGAGTTTAACTGGTATATGACCTTCTAGGGAGATTCACCTGGTAAAGAAAGAATGTATCAAGTGACCATTCATACAACTCTAGTGAACACACTGCGCACGTGGCGTCTCCCTAGTACTGGCAGGTCACTGAGCATGTGAAAACCAATCTCAAGGGAGGAGTCAGGGGAGAAGGAATGCAAGACCCCAGAAGCAAGGCAACAGATAAAACCCCAAGCCAGGCCAGGCACAGTAGCTCATGCCTGTAATCTCAGCACTTTGGAAAGCCACGGCAGATGGATCCCTTGAGGTCAGGAGTTTGAGACATCCTGGACAACATGGTGAAACCCCATCTCTACCAAAAAATACAAAAATTAGCTGGCTGTGGTGGCATACGCCTGTAATGCCAGATACTCAGGAGACTGAGGCACGAGAATCACTTGAACCCAAGGAAGTGGAGGTTGCAGTAAGCTGAGATTGCACCACTGCACTCCAGCCTGGGTGACAGAGCGAGAACTCGTCTCAATAATAATAATAATAATAATAATATACTAAGAAACACAAGTCAAAAGGTCAAATCACACACTTGATCACTCAAGTTGCCCGCTTGGCCCTCTTCCAAGTGTACTTTACTTCCTTTCATTCCTGCTCTAAAGTTTTTAAACAAACTTTCACTCTTGCTCTAAAACTTGACCGATCTCTCCTTCTGCCTTGTGCCCTTAGGTGGAATTCCTTCTTTTGCGGAGGCAGGAATTGAGGTTGCTGAAGTCCCACAAGGATTCATGCCAGTAACATACTGTGGTGCCACATGACTCAGACACATTCCACTGCTAACAGATATAATGCTAAAAACTCTGAAGACATGTTTATCTTAATCAAAGCAACAATACTCTTATGTAACAAAGATTACTCAAGTCATATTTAGTGGAAAAAATATTTAGGCCAGTACTTAATTTTGTTGAGGGAGTAGTTTATTTTTATAAACCAACTAAATTCACCTTTCTAAAATTTAATTTGACAATACCATTAAAAGACAGAAAAATAATCACATATATATATTATAAAGGAAGACAGACAGACAAATATATATAAAGAAACAGATCTTATAGCTTTTTTTGTATAATTTTAGCTGCATGCCAGGTACAATAACACAAGCTCACTAATCTTTAAAAAAAAAACTCTGGATCAACATTGTTTTTCTGGTCAATTGAATAATAGTTCCTGCTCAAATGGCTAAAGCTTTTTACTAGTATTTGTGGAAAAGACTTTTAGATTTTTTATTGCCCTAATTTTAAAATATCTTTTTTTCTTCTTCATTTGCTAAAGTTATCTCTCTAAATCTGCTTTTTAAAAGGACAGTTATCAGGTCCTAAAGAAAATTAACATCTAAAAGACACAGATCTGAGTTATCAGGTTCAAATTCCATCGCTTGCCTAAGCCAAAAAAGGAGAGTGGATGTAAAGGCCCAGTTAGGGCAAGGAAAAATACCTTAAACAAAGGTCAAATTTGTTACGTGGTTTGGATATTAACAGCATAGCTTACTTAATTTTTTTTCTGAGTTTTTGGCATAAAACCCATCAACAGAAGGTATTAACTAGCAATTCTTCAATGTAGTATCTTGTAAATCAAGACAAGAGGTCACTAATTCTGATACTATTATACATTCACACACACCACAATGTAGTCTTCACCTGCATCCTGTAGAGGAAGCTGAGTAACAGGGGTAAGTTGCAATGTTTTAGATAGATATTAGAAGGCAAAGGAAAGTTTTCATAAGATGTTAGTCTACTTGCCAAAAGATACTGAGTTTGGCAGGTTCAATCAGACTTTTCCACGACACGTGGATCGTACGAGAAAAGTTCATGCTCTAAAACTAGCTCAGGTGAGATCTCTAGTGATTTGATTGTTGCTGTAAAACAGTTAGGTCATGCCATCACTACTGAGTCTAATTGCAGCTTATAAGTTAATATAGTTTCAGTACATGTAGGAAATATTCTTGTTGTATTTGGAGCTCAGAGAGTTTCACAATATTTCTAAACAAGCTCTGCGCTGTGAAACTTGCTCATCATTCCTTTGTCCACAAGACCATATATGGACCAATCAATTTTCTGAAGAATAACTTTAGGAATTGGAAATTGAATATAAAAGGTTTTCAGCAGTTCTTACCAATAAAGAATTTTGGGGCATAGCAAAGATTTTGACGAGAGAAGTGGCCGCAAGGGTTTGAAAAAGAGGTTTCAGTGACTGAAGGATTCCCCTGGGAGAAGCAGAATCAAATAGAAAGAGAAAGGGGAGAAACAACAGAAAGGATCTTTGGGGACTTCTTTTCATGGGAAAACAGTGCTGGTATAAAAGTGGACGGTTGGCCAGGTCTGATGGTTCAGACCTGTTATCCCAGCACTTTGGGAGTCTGGAGCATGAGCTTCACTTGAGTCCATGAGTTCAAGACCAGCCTGGGTAACACAGACAGACCTCATCTCTATAAAAAATAACAATAAAAATTAGTACGTGTAGTGGTGTGGGTCTGTGGTCCAGCTACTCAAGTAGGCTAATGCAGGAGGATCCAGGATGATGAGGTTGCAGAAAGCTTTGATGGTGTCACTGTACTCCAGCCTCTGCGACAGAGAGAGAGATCCTATCTCAAAAAAAGGAAAAAAAAAAACAACAACAAAAAAGAGAGACAATTTTTCAATGGCCTGGCTGTTTGCAGTACAGGAAGACATCTTTGGGAACAGAAAGAGAGTTCTTCAGGAGCTTTTGCTTTTGGTTTAAAATCTATACAAGGAGGTCCTCTTTGATCTTTTAGTTACTATAGTATAAAATGCATGTTTGTTTTCTGTATCGAGGAAATTAATAATTTTTTTAACTTTTTTTTAGGTTCAGTGGTACACGTGCACGTTTGTTATATATGTAAACTCATGTCACGGAGGTTTGTTATACTGAATATTTTGTCACCCAGGTAGTAAGTCTACCACTCACTAGTTATTTTTTCTGTTCCTCTCCATTCCACCATCCATCCTCAAGTAGGCCCCAGTGTCTGTTGTTCCCCTCTTTGTGTCCATGTGTTCTCATCATTTAATTCCTCCTTATAAGAGAGAACATGCAATATTTCGTTTTCTGTTCTTGCATTCATTTGCTAAAGATGATGGCCTCCAGTTCCATCCATGTTCCTGCAAAGGACATAATCTCATCCTTTGTTGTGGTGCATAGTATTCCATAGTGTATATGTACCACATTTTCTTTATTCAGCCTAACATTGATGGGCATTTAGGTTGATTTCATGTCTTTTCTACTGTCAATAGTTCTGCAATGAACATAATGTGTGCATCTGTCTTTATGGAAGAAAGACTTACAGTCCTTTGGGTACATACCCAGTAATGGGCTGGGTCTAATGATAGTTCCATATTTCACTCTTTGAGGAATTACCACACAGCTTTCCATAATGGTTGAACTGATTTACACCCCTACAGTGTGTGTTTCCTTTTCTCTGCAACTTCACCAGCACATGTTATTTTTTTTACTTTTTAATATAAGCCATTCTTACTGGTATGAGATGGGGTGTCACTGTGGTTCTGATTTGCATTTCTCTAATGATCAGTGATATTGAGCTTTTTTTTCCATAATATTTCTAAACAAGCTCTGCTATTTGAGGCAATTGTATGTCTTCTCTTGAAAATTATCATGTCCTTTGCCCACTTTTTAATGCAGTTCTTTGTTTTCTTCTTGTAAATTTATTTTCTTCTTGTAAATTTGTTTATCTAGCATCTATATCTTTATAGATGCTAGATATTAGATGTTTGTCAGATGTACAGTTTGTAAATATTTTCTCCCATTCTGTCAGTTGTCTGTTTACTCTGTTTCTTTTGTTGTGCAGCATCTCTTACTTAGATCTCATTTGTCAATTTTTTTCTTTTGTTGTGATTGCTTTTAGCATCTTTGTCATGAAATTTTGGCCCATTACTATGTCCAGAATGGTACTGCTTAGTTTGACCTCTAGGGTTTTTATAATTTTGGGCTTTACATTTAAGTCTTTAATTTGTCTTGATTTGATTTTGTGTATGGTACAAGGAAGGGATTCAGTTTCAATCTTCTGCATATGGCTAGACAGTTATCCCAGTACCATTTATTGAGTAGGAAGTCCTTTCTCCATTGCTTGTATTTGTTAGCTTTGTCAAAGATCAGATGATTGTAGGTGTGTGGCCTTATCACTGGGATTTCAATTTTATTTCATTTGTCTATGTGTCTGGTTTTGTACCAGTATCATGCTAGTTTGGTTTCTGCAGCCCCGTAGCATAGTTTGAAGTCAGGTAAAATGATGCCACCAGTTTTGTTCTTTTTCCTTAGGGCTGCCTTAGCTATGCACTCTCATTCCTTGGTTCTACAAGAATTTTGGCATAGAGCATAGATCTTTTCCCTACTTCTGTGAGGTATGTCATTGGTAGTTTGACAGGAATAGCATTCAATCTATAAATTGATTTGGGCAGTAAGGCTATTTTTATGTTATTGATACTTCCTATTAGCACACGGATTCATAAAGCAAGTTCCTAGAAACTTTCAGAGACTTAGACTCCCACAAAATAATAGTGGAAGACTTCAACACTCCACTGACAGCATTAGATAGATCATTAAGGCAGAACATTAACAAATATATTTAGAACCTGAACGTGACATTGGACCAAATTGAACTGATAGATGTCTTCAGAACACTGGCCTCAAAACAGCAGATATAGATTCTCCTTATCATCATATGGCACATACGCTAAAGCTGACCATACAATTGGATATAAAACAATCCTTAGCAAATACAAAAGAACTGAAATCATACCAAACACACTCTTGGACCACAGCACAATAAAAATAGAAATAAAGACTAAGAGAAAAGTCATGCAAAACCAGGCAACTACATGGAAATTAAACAACCTGCTCCTTAATGACTTTTGGATAAATAATAAAATTAATGCAAAAATCAGGAAGTTCTTTGAAGCTAATGAGAACAAATATACAACATATCAGGATCCCTGTGACACAGCTAAGGCAATATTAAGAGGGAATCTCATAGCACTAAAAGCCCATATCAAAAAGTTAGCAAGATCTCAAATAACAACCTAACGTCATAATTAAAGAACTAGAGAAGCAAGAACAAATCAACCCAAAGCTAACAGAAGACAAGAAATAACAAAAATCAGAGCTGAACTGAAGGAGGTCAAGACATGCAAACCCATTCACAAAATCAGCAAATCAAGCAGTTCGTTTTTGAAAAAATAATAAGACAGATAGGCCACTAGCTAGAGTAACAAAGAAGAAAAGAGAGATGATCCAAACAAACACAATTCAACATGACAAAGGGACATTACCACTAACCTCAGAGAAATATAAATAACCATCAGACTACTAAGAACACCTTCTATCACTTCTGTATGCACAAACTATGAGAAAACCTAGAAGAGATAGACAAACTCCTAGACACATACACTCTCCCAAGACTGAAACAAAAAGAAATTGAAACCCTGAACAGACCAATAATAAGCTCCAAAATTGAATAAGTAATAAACAGTATACCAAAAAAAAAAAAAAAAAAAAAAAAAAAGGTCTTGGCCAGATTTTTTTTTGGCTTCAAGGCAAAATTCTGTCAAATATACAAAGAAGATCTGGTACTGGCCAGGCGCATTGACTCACACCTGTAATCCTAGCACTTTGAGAGGCCAAGGTGGGAGAATCCCTTGAGGTCAGGAGTCTGAGACCAGACTGGCCGAGATGGTGAAACCCCATCCCTACTAAAAATACAAAAATTAGCTGGGTGTGGTAGCAGGCACCTGTAATCCCAGCTATTCAAGAAGCTGAGGCAGGAGAATTGCTTGAACCTGGGAGGTGGAGTATGTAGTGAGCCGAGATCCTGTCTGTCTCCAGGAAAAAGAAAAAGAAAAAAAAACAAAGACAAAACAAAACAAAACAAAAAAAACTGGTACTATTCCTACTAAAACTATTCCAAAAATTGAGAAGGATGGACTCGACTCCTCCCTAACTCATTCTATGAGGTCAATATCATCCTAATACCAAAACTTGGTAGAGATATAACGAAAACTTCAGGTCAATATACTTGATGAACATTGATGCAAAAATCCTCAACAAAATATTGGCAAAATGAATCCAGCAGCACATCAAAAAAATCTTATCCACCATGATTAAGTAGGCTTTATTTCTGGAATACCAGGTTGGTTTAACATAAATAAATAAATGTGATTCATCACATAAACAGCACTAAAGACAACCACATGATCATCTCAACAGATGCAGAATGGTTTTCAATGAGTTCAACACCCCTTCACCTTAAAAACTCCCAATAAACTAGGTGTTGAAGGAACATACCTCAGAATAAGAAGCATCTGTGAAAAACCCATGGTCAACATCGTATTGAATGGGCAAAAACTGGAAACATTTTCCTTGAAAACCAGCACAAGGCAAGGATATTCTCTCTTACCACTCCTATTCGACATCATATTGGAAGTCCTGGCCAGCACAATCAGGCAAGACAAAGAAATAAAGGGCATCCAAATAGGAAGACAGGAAGTCAAACTATCCCTATTTGCAGATGACATAATCTTATATCTAGAAAACCCCATAGTCTTGGACCCAAAGCTCTTTAAGCTTATAAACAACTTTAGCAAAGTCTTGGGACACACAGTCGGTGTACAAAAATCACTAGCATTTGTATATACCAGAAACAGTCAAGCCAAGAGCCAAATCAGGAATGCAATCTTTTTACAATTGCCACAAAAAAAAAAAAAAAAAAAAAAAAAAAAAAAAAAAAAAAAAAAAAAACCTAGGAATGCAGCTAACCAGGGAGGTGAAAGATCTCCACAGCCAGAATTACAAAACTCAGCTCAAAGAAATTAGAAATGACACAAACAAATGGAGATAATTCTTGTTTCATCTAGATGTCTCCGCCTGTCAATTAAAAATTGTATCCCATTGTTCTTGTGATTTTTTTAATCCATCCTTATCTAATATACCCCTTAAATGAGCAATTTTATACAAATTAAAACTTGCCCACTGTGGGTATTGACATTTTGTATTAATTTTGGTAAGGTTCATTCATTTCTAAAAAGGCACAGGTCCTGGGCTTATCGATCTTACACATAAAATTGCATGGAGTTCCAGATGGAAGAGTTCTAGACTCCTTGGAGCCTGATAAAGCCATAATTCTCTCTGTTCTCATAACTACTGAGCCCACTTCACTTCTTTCTGGTTCAATCAGACTGAGTCCTCCCCCTGAAGGACCCAGTACTCTTTCTGCCACGACGTATAAAGGCTAAATACTCTCTCACAGCTCAAAATCCTGGGTTGAAAAGCTGAAAACATAAAAAACAATGAATCACGACCCTTATCTGGATCAAATCCAGTTAACTGTTGTATCCAACTTGATTCCAAACACAGTTGAGCTTTGCTCAAATCCACTAAGACACCTAATGCCTCTTAACTGAATCTAATTCAGTAAAGTGTGAAAAACAAAATAAAAAATACAATGAGGAGAAAAAGAATACGAAGATTTCTCAAATAACCTCAGAGACCTCAAAAACACAAAGTTAGTGGGGCTCAGGATCAGAGAGAGAACTTAGCCACGTGTGGAGAGAACATGGGGCTCATTGGGCACTGGCAGGTACCTAAATTGTTTGCTAGTTACTCCTGAGAGTTGCTGAAAGTTCTATTGTGGATGCAGTTTTCAATATGTTTTAGAAAAAAAAAAAAGTTAAAATCCAAGACCAACTAAATTTTACAAAGTTCATTTGAGCATTAAAACGGTTATAGAACTGGGCAGCATTCAGACCAAAGATGGGTTAGAATGCCCCACTGACAACATGGTGAACTTTATTTAAAACAAGAAAAATAGAAAATGACATACAGAGATTACCTAATAGTTGCAGTTCAGCCTTTGCCTTATTTGGGCATAATCTGGCAGCTTTCAGCCTCGGATTGGCTGATGTGTCAGTTACTGTGATTGGATAAGATTCAGTTTCTTGGTTACAAGGGTACTCTCAGGTTAGGTTACAACTTGCCGACCCATCATGCTGTATTAGGAGGCCACTTTGGGTCAAATTTTTTTACCCAGATACAGAGATGCTTTGAGACAAACATAATTCAGTATATTACCACATGATATTGATTACAGTTGTAGCCAATCTCCTAAAATATGTAATTCATTTTTCATTTTGTATACACTCTAAATATATTCTTTATCCCTCTCACATAGAAAATGCCTAATTGGTAGTCAGCCCTCATATGACTATCATGCACCATTTTTTAAAATTTGCATTATTATTCCATAACATTGACCCTAAATTATTCCTGAGAGGTAAACATTAGTAACTCCATTTTACTACTCAGCAATTATTAAGATTATACTGTAATAAATATCAAAACTAGAATTAGAGTCAAATGAACTTCCTAAAAAACATGTTTACAAACTTCAGTAGTTTCATTAATCTGCTTTCATAAACTTGTTCATACTCAACTACTAAATTAACACATTGTGGTAAAGGAAATAGCTTTGTTTTTCTCCATCACTTGTACTTCTTAATAATGCTATGTCTTAATTAGTGTTTTAGTCTGTGAAAACAAATTGGTCAGCAGTATATTGAGTTATGTATCATTGAGCCCGTCAATCACATCTGGCAGTTGGACAATACCTTCTAATACAAATATGTGGTATTATTTTTATTGATAAACATTTAAAATTATAGAAATACAATTCAGTCAAAATATAGAATAAAAGTTCTTTCATAACCATACCCTTTACAGTCAAGTTCATATTCTGATATATTTTATTTATTTACTGTTATTATTATTTTTTCCTGAGACAGAGTCTTGCTCTGTCACCCAAGTGGCACGATCTCGGCTCACTGAAACCTCCGCTTCTTGGATTTAAATGACTCTCCTGCCTTATCCTCCTAAATAGCTGTGATTGCAGGCACCTGTCACCACTCCCAGCTAATTTTTGTACATTTAGTAGAGACAAGGTTTCTCCATGTTGGCTAGGCTGGTCTCGACCGCCTTATCTCAGGTGATCTCCCCGCCTCAGCCTCCCAAAGTGCTAGGATTACAGGTGTGAGCCACCACGGCTGGCCAGAGTATTTTAATTACATATAAATTGCTTTTGAATTTGCATTATTAGAGCTGCAGCTTATTTTTTACCTCAGTAATTATGGTGGCATGATTATAGATCTCTTAGTCCCCCTTATTAGAAAAGCATGCATTTTTAAAGGATAATTTTAGTAAAGTAAGAAAACAATACCTGATTTTAAAAAGAAATAATATATCTTCCAGTCACTATATTATTTTTCCTGTGCATTCTTTTATTTCCACACAAACCGTAAGGTGATTTTTAACTTGAAATTTTATATTGAGGGTCTTCCCAAATGTTAGTTTTAATTGTGGAGCCTATTGTGCTTCTATGAATAGATTACTCTTCTCAGTAATCATACTGTTTTGTTAGTGACTTCACGTCTGAGTTTTTCTAACATTTTTAAAAATCTTAAGATTTAACAATTTTAAGATTGTTTAAGGGTTCAACAATAATTATTTGTACTATTATCATTACATTTAATTTCACATTAAAAAACTCTTAAGAGACATTTACAATTGAAGATTTAATTGATCTTTGATCTTTGCATTAAAATCTATGGCCTAATTTACTAAATTAATTTTAATCTCAGTTATTAATTTCAGAGTCTTGCTCTGTCACCCATGCTGGAGTGCAGTGGCATGATCATGGCTCACTGCAGCCTCTTCCTGGACTCAAGCAATCCTCCCAACTCAGACTCCCGTGTAGCTGGAACTACAGGCATGTGCTACCAGGCCCAACTAATTTTTAAATTTTCTGTAGCAACGGGTTCTTGCTTTGTTGCCTAGGCTGGCATTGAAATACTGGCCTCAAGTAATCATTCTGCCTCAGCCTCCCAGTGTTGGGATTATAGGTGTCCCAGTAATCATTAATTTCTACTTCATAAACTTTGATGACTCTTGTCTCAATACTGAAAACATCCCAGCCATTAACTCTTGAATAGCGTCTTTTTCTCATGTTTTCCATTGTTTTCTGTTGTAGTTTTTTAGATACGTATCTACACTTTTGATTCTACCCTCCACATCTCTTACTTTGTCTCTTATATTTTCAATTTCCTTTTCTCTGTGCGTCTTATTATGATTAGTTTCTTCCATCAGTACTTGTATTCTGTAATTCTCTCATTGAATGTATCTAATCTACTTTCTATAACTTCTTTTGAGGTTTTTGTCAGTACATATATATTTTTAAAGATTTCTGCTTTGTATATTTTATATCTATTATTTTTAGTTTCACAATTAATTCTAGGTGCCTTATTCATTTCTTGTTTCTGACTATGAAACTTTATTTATTAGAAAACAATTCACACAGTGGCAATTATTATAGGTCCATAACTTTGAATAATCCGTTTTTATTAGGTTTTCTTGCTTTCATACATGTGTCACAATTTTTTTGGTAGCTTGTTTGAGTGCTTATTGGAAATGAGAGAATTTATTGTTTTTTCCTTCTCTTAACAGATTCAATACTTCCCAAAGAATAACTTTATTCAATCCACCATCTGATTCAGAGTTCACAGATTAGAACTAAAATTTATGCTAATATATCTGAGAACTCGGCCTCTGACTTTTACAGTTCTCATGTTTGGGTCTTTTCTTTGTTTTGTTTTGTTTTGAGACGGAGTCTCGCTCTGTCGCCCAGGCTGGAGTGCAGTGGCCGGATCTCAGCTCACTGCAAGCTCCGCCTCCCGGGTTTGCGCCATTCTCCTGCCTCAGCCTCCCGAGTAGCTGGGACTACAGGCGCCCGCCACCTCGCCCGGCTAGTTTCTTTTTTGGTTGTTGTTGTTGTTGTTTTGTAATTTTTTTAGTGGAGACGGGGTTTCACCGGGTTAGCCAGGATGGTCTCGATCTCCTGACCTCGTGATCCGCCCGTCTCGGCCTCCCAAAGTGTTGAGCCACCGCGCCCGGCCATGTTTGGGTCTTAATATGGCAGTCCATTTGCTGGTTAAGTGGAAATCTGGTTCCCTCCCTACACTGCATACGAGAAGCTCATTTTCTATAATTAGCCATTCAGTATGGTGAGGATTTACTGTTCAAGAGTCTAGTGTTAAGTCAAGTTAACTTGCTTTACTTGGCAAATATGTCTTTGGTTTTCTGTCATATTTTGCTAGTAATTTAAAATTTCTTCTTGAATTCTAGTGCAAAAAACGTTTGTGTTCTCCTGTTAGTTGATTAAGATTTTAATATTACCTAGGCTCAATTCTGCATATCTTAAAAATTGTCCCATATATCATTAGCATGTATTTAAAACAGACAAACATAAAATCTCACACGTGTATTATTTTTTGATATTTTAATGACTTTTTAACTTTTGTTAGTATATGCTAGGTTTACCACGTGCTCAGACTTTTGCCAAGATATACACATACTCTTTTGACACTTTCCCATTGTGAAGTATTATCATTTTAGGCATCCACAAATAATATAATATTACATAACTTTACATCATCCCGTCTGCTTATGGCTAAACAGCCCCTGCTCTATTATTAAGCACTTCCTTACCACAGATAATGCCTTAAGAAATATTAAACACAATGCGTAAGCAAGATGGCCTCCGACAAATGGCACTCCATTTCTATTCTTGGGATCAGTTAGTTTCACTGTAAAACTAGATGATTATACCACATTTCTTTAGCCATGTGTAGCACCAATTTTCATTGGGATGAATTTCAATATTCTGTCCACAGATATTCTGAAATACTACATTGTACCAAATAAGTTAATATGAGGTCATATCTAACTTTTATTGGGAGGACATTGCTCAAATATTTATTCAATCCTTTATGCAAATATCTGTTTGGTCCCTTAAATAAATATCTCAATATTTCTCAACTACATTTTTTGTAATGAAATGTTGAATATCTCATGCAATTTATTGAATACTGTGCTGAAAGTGAACACAGACGGTGTTCCCAAGTACGTTCCCTACTGAATGAGTATTGCTTTCACGCCACCAGGAAGTCGAAAATGTTAAGTTGAATGCCAGGGATGACTGTACTATATTATGCGTTGTATTGGAAACAGGGTTGCCTTGGTATGAAGGAGGGGGCAAGGAACAGCCAGGACTAAGGGCATGAATTGTAACAGGACCACGGCCATGCAGCCTAAGACTTGCCCACAGTGCACGCTGGCTCTGTGATTGAGTTCCTGCACTGAGATGTGATTGGAAGTGATGTGAACAACGTTTTTGCTAATGAGAGTGAAAGCTTCTTCAATCTCCCTTTCTCCTGCTCTTTTTATTTCTATTTTTCATTATTATTATTATTATTATTTTTAGATTTCCATAGGTTATTGGGGAACAGGTAGTGTTTGGTTACAAAAATAAGTTCTTCAGTGATGATTTGTAAGATTTTGGTGCACCCATCATCGGAGCAGTATACACAGCACCCTATTTGTAGTCTTTTATTCCCCACCCATTTCCCACCCTTTACCCTGAGTCCCCAGAGTCCACTGTGTCATTCTTATGCCTTTACATAGATATTTCTCAACTATTTTTTTATTTTTTTACATAAACACCTGAACAATTGCTTTGCTTTTCATAAAATTTGGTTTTTAAAAGTGATGCATACAGTCATTAGTATGGTCTGTCGTTTCTAATAATTAGAGCCATGTGACTTATTTTCTTTAGACTTTCTGCCAGGTAACTTAAAACATACTGAAATGTACTTTTATAAACATAATATCCTTTACAGAAGATATATCATTGACATTGTTTTTCATTTATTTAAAAAATTCTGATTTTCTGATCCTTTCTGAACATTCGTTATTCCTTTTATTCATCCTAGATTTTAAATACGTTGTGAATACAGACTATATGCTAGATATTTTCATAATTCCAGATTAACCCACAAAATTTGGTGTATGTAAGATGTATAAAATAAAAAAAAATTGGAAGAGTAATACAAGAATTTAGGTTTATATACAACATGACTACTAAAAGTCCCCGATGTATACACATACATTTCTTTACTTCTTACAGATTGAATTTAGGAAGTAGATATTAATATTTAACTTTTTAATATATGAGAAAAATGAAGCTGTGAAAGATAAAAAAAGTGTACAACATTGAGAGCAAATAATTTACGAAGTCATTAATACAAATCAAATCTTCTGAAAAATTCAATTAACTGTCCTTTCTATGACTGCCTACTTTCTGCTTACAGTGAATGCAATGCGAGCAGACACATTATTCATCTTACTTGTTCAAGTTAATTCAATAATATTTCTACTATCCCAGAGTTCATGATTGGATGTTGGCTCTTCTGATTTATGATATGGGACACAGATTGTGATTATTAGTGACTTGTTGGTTTTGAAATTGCTAGCATTCCAAGTTTCATTTTTTGAACATTTAGTGAAAAATGAAATGTCTACCGATCTTTCTGTCCATGGAAACAGTTTTGTGGAATAATGTTCAGTCAGTCATCATTCACTCAACAAGCATTTTTCAGTTCCTTGTAATCACCAAGTAGTATGCTCAATGGCTAGAAATATAAAGATAAGAGGGAGTCCCTGTGTCAAGGAAAGTAATTTCTAGGGTCTACGTAAATATGTATGTAATTGGTTACTAAACAATGCCAATAAACATGATGGGGTGATGGTAAAAAGTAGGGCATGATGAGATCATAAGCGTTAGTATGCAAGGGAGCCTACAAATGTCAGAGAAGGTTCTATAAAATGGAAGTGAGATCAGCAGGAAAATGTAAATATACCTTGTAAGGAAAAGAAGTGCAGGAATTTCAGTTGATACTACTAACATATACATGCTACACTATGGAAGGACAGTTTTTCTGATAATTACACATACTTCATCTTTATTCACCAACATTTCTCAAAACACATTGTTTGAAGATAATATTTTGCAGCTGGTGGATACAATATCCTACCCGCATACACACATTTACAACAGTGTGTTCTTCCTCAGTTCATTAGGATGGCATGAGCATTATATGAATACAAATATCCTTTGCAAAAGTTTGGATTGAATTGTTAAAGAAATTCATTTAATAAAATCCTCTTTTAATAACATATCATGTAGATCACTAGTCAGAAGTGTTAGTAATAAGATACATTAGCATACGTAATCCCAGCTTTAATTTTGCAGAACAGTGGAGTTAGTAACACATGAACAACTATTGCCACCTTCTTATACTGGTACCTTTTTACCCTCATGCTCATTCACACCCATATTCACACTCACTGGACTTGACTGCGCTACAGCCCTCCTTCCCACAAACAGATTCTCCATTCCCTCTCTCTCTCTCACATAAGTTAAACTCACATAAACACTCCAACCTCACATGACTTTTTAAATTCCTCCTACCCACATATATGACAAATAATATGTATTTAATGTTTGAAGTAAGCTTTTTAAAAAGTGGAATATATTCAATGAATTTACACTAATTTGATGACATTTGTATTTAGTAAATTTTTTCATACCATATCATTCAGACACACATATCAATTTTTAAAGTTTTATTTTCATATTTGCTTTTAGTCTGAAATACTGCCATAATGTTCACAGGTAATTGATTTCAGTTCAAAGGTAACAATAATTTTCATTAGAGAATATTAATTGGACTTTAACCGTAATGTTTTCCCCAAACAGAATTTTTATTTTCATGTGATTTCTTCAATTTATCATTTATGAAGATTACACATTTTTCCATTACTCCCTTCCCCCAAATAAAGCATTCTTGATCAACAACAACAATAAGTAAATACACTTTTGAATAGTACTTTTGAACAGTATGTTTAAATTTTGACTAAGAACTGATAACGCACTCCATTTTACTCTGCTAATATTTAAGTGGGTGTGAGACTGTATAAATCTTTCTCTGTTTTATTTTCTACCATAAACAAGCATTTTATATAACTGAGAGTTTCCTCTGCAGTAGAATACAGTAAATTATGAAATATTTTACAAGTGCATTAATGTTGAAAACAATAAATGTATTCATTCATAAAACTGAAATACTTCAGAATAATCATGACAAATTTTATCCTTAAATGTGAATAAAATTTGTTTACATTTTCTTATAAAAATAATATCTGTTTAGTATGGAGGAACTGTAAGCCAAAAACATGTGATGTAAATACAATAAAAGTCATATTACCATAATCTAGGGATACTGATTATCATAATGCTGATTTTTATGATTATTTTCCTTCCTCTATACACGTACACACATGCACACACACTTTAAACATTGAGTGTTTACTATACACACATTGGATATAGGATCATGTATCACAAAATATGTATGGTGAGCATTTCCTCAGGTCTTTGGATAATTTTTATAAAATACAGATTCTATATCTTTTTTTGTTTGTCATTTCAAAAGTCTTTGAGTGACAGTGAAAATGCACATCTTTTTACTTTCCACAGAAGAGCTGAATTTTTCTGGATTAAGTTTAGTTTCAGGATTAACACTGTGATACGCTAGAATGCAGAATACAGGGGTGGCTCTTAAGACCAAATACTAAGATAGAACAAATAGCTTGAGGATGTGTGGAAAGGAGGAGCACTTAAGGATTACAGGGAGAAAATCACAGGGAGGATCTTCTTAACTTCATTTTAGCTTCTCTAGACAAAAATTTATCTTACAAATTGAACACTAAAATATGCTTATGACTATATTTTCTAAATAATTAACACTTATCATCCTTTCAATCTGTTGCATTTTCTATTCCTATATATGAGTGGATAATTCAGGTTAGAACTGCTCTTTGCAGCTGGAAAATTCAGATTTAAAGAGGCGGACACAGAACAAGAAGTTAGGATTCTTCCTGGTCTAAACCATGATCTTCAACTTATCTTTTACCAAGTTTATCTATACTGGCTATTTGTTAATTCATTTATTAACATAAAAGCAGACGTTGCTAATCCTTGCATGTAATTCTTTTTATATGTTCATGTTTGTGAATATCGATGGAGAAAAATATCCAGCACAAGTCCATCCCAAACTGTTAGTGATGACCAACTCTTAGACACCTTTTAGATAAATAAAAATAAATATGTGAACTATATTTAGATTTATATAGGTGAGATTGCTTCAAAACATCCAGAAAATAAAACAAAGTTATCAATAGTACATATTCATGTCCATAACGCAAAGAGGAAAAGGTTGTATAAAATCCATTTACAAATGTTGAATGTGTCCTTCTGAACTTCCATGTTTCACCTTTATATAATAATTTTTAGAATTACGTTGGATAATTAGTACATGAACTGGCTGTATCATCTGTTAACCTAGAAAAATTTTTCTCTAGTGATATTTAATACCACTTCAAATGAATTCCTATTGTTCAAAGTTGTGTATGAGAATTTTAGAAAATATCCATAATACTATCTGATGCTACCAGGCAGTCCCAGGTATTTTCCTCATGGATTTTACAAACTGACCATTCCTAATGTTTTCTTTTAGAACTGGCAACAGATTCCACTTATCTTTGCGGAGAACTTTGAACTTCTCTAGGGATTTGTTTTGCTGTTTCATAATGCACTTTGATAAGGGCTTAAGTCAAAGTAGCCTCTTTAGCATGATGATTTGCTCAAGGTGAAAAATTGTTTTTATTTAATAAAAATGGATGTAGTATCATTATATATGCAGGTGATTCTACAAGATCTGAAGATGCTTTATTTAATTTATCATAGGAAGCGTATTGCTGAGGCCAGGAGAATATACTTTGGCTCTTGGACCAAGAGATAGGCTATGATAAACAATGCATCTTTGACATGTGCTATCTTGAGTTAATGTTCATAAAGCATAACCTAAATGTTCATATACATAAAATAGAAGTATATGATAACCAAATAAGACCCATTCTAAAATATTATAGCTCCAAATGTGTCTATAATCATGAAGTCCTTGTTAATATCTATTCTGCAATCATATTTAATTATTGGATTATTTCTTGAGACATTCATTGTGTATTATACTATTGTCAAGATCTATTCTAATTTGATTGTGGAGACAGAAAAAATCTAAACTTCTCTTAATAGCACATCTGAAAGACAGTTTAACTGGCAGTTCCATTTGTAAATTAAATCACCATTAAACTTACAAGGGTTGTGTCACAGAGAATAAAGGATTATTTTTCTAATAATGATCCCGATTGAGTACAGTTTATGAAATAACTTAGAATTGATAAACATTAGTATTTCACAAGTAGTTTTAGTACTTGTGATCTGATAATGATGTATTATTGTTTAGCTATGACTGCACCTTTGTCAGTAAGAAAACTGTGGCTGGGCGCGTTGGCTTACGCCAGTAATCCCAGCACTTTGGGAGGCCGAGGTAGGCGAATCATGAGGTCAGGTGTTCGAGATCAGCCTGACAAACATGGTGAAACCACGTCTCTACTAAAAATACAAAAATTAGCTGGATGTGGTGGTGCACACCTGCAATCCCAGCTACACAGGAGGCTGAAGCAGGTGAAGCATTCCAGCCTGGGCAACACAGTGAAACTCTGTCTCAAAAACAAAAACAAAAACAAACAAACAAACAAACAAAAAAACAAAGAAAAAAGAAAGAAAGAAAAGAAAAGAAAGGAAAAAGCTGTATTTTGTGCATCTATATTTGTGGAAAATTTTCTCTGATAATGTAGAGAGAGAAAATTGTTAAAGACTGCATTTTCTCACAGTGATGTCATTCAATGATATTTTTACATTTGTCCTTCTGTTTCTTAATCAATTTAGAGAACATTAAGTTTTTCAATGACCTTTCTATTTGTAATCTTTATAGGCATCCAGATTGAGAGGCTTACAATTCTTTAAAAATAGTAAACAAATCAATCTTGTTTTTCTTTCACAAAACGGTAATTTTATCTAAAGGGTCTTAAGTTTTTTTCTGGTTTTCCTACATTTTTTACCTTCTAGCACTCATTGTAAATATTTTGCTACTTGATGTAGGGCTTCTCACTTAGCAATTAGCCATTCTATTTCAATATTCTCACCAAGTCTCCTTTTCAGATACCATCTCATTTACAAAAAAGAGAATAATGTTACTTTTACTTTGGATATTGGGTCTACCTCTGAACATTGTTTGAAACATTCCTGGATTCTGTTTTTTGAAGTCTTCTATTAACTAGTCTTTTCCCCACAAACTTAATGAAAAGACTCCTGAAATAGTATGTGTAATTAATTTATTGCATTTTTTTGTCTTTTCTCAAGGCCAAGAACTATATGTTTAAAACCCTTAACAACAACAACAACAAAATCAATAAGGCAGATCAATGAAATAATTCAGCCCAAGATCGCTATTGAAACCAATTTACCTGGCAGTGAGAACAACTAAATTTGAGCCAAAGTGACGAACTATCATGCTTGTATGTCCAAAATTCCCATGTAATGCTTCCAAGTAATAGTCTTCAAAAACAGTTAAGATGAATGCTCCAATTATGGAAGGAGGAGGTTACTATCCAATATGAGAAACAAGATGTAAGTTTATTAATTGTCAAAGAGAGAAACTCTGCATTATAGGGCACTGTCTATCTGAACAAGCACATTGTCGGTCACATACAAGGTTATAAGAAGTGTGGAGTTCAAGTAGTAGCAGCCTATCAGAAAAGCAAGGTTTCCACTGATTGACTGGCATTCTGTATCACAATTACTCATGGAAAGTTGTCATAGATTATGTTGGACTTAAATCCAGTGTCAGTGACCAGAGTGGCTATGGTTTAAGAACATGTTGTCTTTTCCTTTCTAAGAACAGCAAAAATATCTATGGATTCTAAGATGGTAGAGTGAGTCAGAGATAACACTTGGTCCACTGCAGATAAATAATTATTTTTATTACTGACATTAATTATGATTTATCTCTTTAAATAAGTGAAATCTGCCATAGCAAAAGTGACTAAATCTTCCATTTCTTCACGTGAGTCTTCATATAAATGACCGGAGACTTCTCACATTTGGTCCAGTAAAAGGTTGATTTATACTATATAAAATAACTAAGGATAAATGCTCATATACATATGTGTGTTGCATTTTTGTGTGTACTCATATTTTGAATAGGATATAAAGCCACTGTGATTTACATTATGTGATATCTGGCCAGAAACTGTCTTGATTACCTTTGCCCAGGAATTTGCAGAACACCCACATTAGTCATTTTATATTATATATAGGAAGAGACCATGAAAACTCTCCCTATTCAATCCATCCTTATCTAAAAAACCTAAGTTGGTAAGACCCTACTACCAAAACACACCTGCCCATTTGCTCTCCATCTCAGTAACACATACCGTCACTTCTATAGGTACTCGGGGCAAAAAACCTTGACAAAACAAATCCTCCATTTCCTCTTATTCCAAAATATATGTAAATCCTGATGGCTCTGCTTTCAAATTATATTCATAACTTCCATCACTGCTACCCTCCCCAACCTGGGTATTGGCAGTTTCCTGTTTCTCACTCCCCACATATTTGCCATCCCTCATTCTTTTCTCATTCAGCATCTAGATTGATTTTTCTTTTCTTTTTTTTTTTTTTTAACACAAATCTGCCTTTGACACTCTCTTATTCAAACCCAGAGTGGTTTCCTGGCTATTCCACATACAACATTTAAAGGGCTGAGTGCGGTGGCTCACGCCTGTAATCCCAGCACTTTGGGGGACCGAGGAAGGCGGATCATTTAAGGGCAGGAGTCTGCGACCAGCCTGGCCAATATGACGAAACCCCGTCTCTACTGAAACTACAAAAATTACCTGGGTGTGGTGATGGGATCCTGTAATCTCAGTGACTCGGGAGGGTGAGGTGAGAGAATCGCTTCAACCCAAAAGAGGAGGCCGAGGTTGCAGTGAGCAGAGATCACTCTGCCCTGCGCTCCAGCCTGAGCGACAGAGTGAGACTGTCTTTAAAAAAAAAAAAAAAAAAAAAAAAGATTTTAATGCATCTGACAACTTCTTCATCTTCTACTACTTCCCCACACTCTGATCCATTCCACATCTTGTACACACATGTAAACTATCAACACAAGCCCTACTTACTCCTACTGTTTTCTCTGGGATAACCATCTACGTATCTATATGGATTTCTCTTTTGTTGTATTTATGTCTTTTAAAAAACTCTCCAGCCTGAAATCATCATCTAACCACACTGTATTCCCTCATCTTGCTTTCTTAATACCTATCATATATATTTTGTATCTGTCTGTTTATCATTTCTGTGCCTCATTGAAAGAATTCTCTTTTTTCCTTTTTCTTCATTGCTGCATTGCCAGTACCAGTAAAAACATTTGTCATGCAGTACTTTCATTTTTATTTTAAATGTTTTTATTAGTTTTTTTAGAAACAGAGTTTCACTCTGTTGCCCAGGCTGGAGTGCAGTGATGAGATCATAGCTCGTTGTAACTTCTAACTCCTGGGCTCCAGGGATCCTCCTACTTCAGACTCCTGAGTACAGGATTACAAGTGATCACCACCAAGTCTAGTTAATTTTTTTTTTCTTTTCTTTCTTTTTTTTTTTTTTTTAGACAGGAAATCTTGCTATGTTGATGAGGCTGATCTCAAACTCCTGCCTAAAGTGACCCTTCCACTTCAGCCTCCCGAAGTGCTAAAATGATGGGCATGAGCCACCGTGCCTGGCCAGTGTGTTTATTCACTTTAGTCATGCATCACAGGAGCTAAGATAGTCACTAATCACAGAATAGCTTGTTCTAAGACTTCTAGTGTGAGACTGAGGTTGAAGTCAGATACGTGGTGTCCCTTCTTTCTGCCACAGGCCTCATTAAACAGAACTCTAGCTCTCTGTTTCAAACGGCTGCTGCTGACCATGTGAATCAGGTTGAGTCTTGATGAGCCAGGAAAGGCCTTCATGAACTGATGTGAAATCACTTCTGAAACACACTCTTATACAGATTTTCTTTTCAACCTTCCTTCAGTCATGTTCTTCTCTTCTTTAGTAAAAGCAAATTAACAAAATGCAGTCTGAAATTTTTGAAATATTCTCTTAATGAAGACTTTTCTAAACTCAGTGGTAATGCAGAGCACTGATAACGCTGTACACTGGTGATTAGGGTGGTCAGTGCTCCTTCAACGATAAGAGCATGCTCAGACACCCGGTAAACAGTTATTATTTCTCAGCAAAGAAACTACACGTGAATGAAAAGCAAATAATGGTAACAACAGAAAAACTTGGCATTTTTTAGTTTTTATTAATTATTATTTAAATATTGAATTTATTTATAGAATTTATTTTCAGGTTAATTATAATTAAACACAATTTAGTTCATATTATTCCTGTATATTTACTCTTGAAATATTTTTGGGAAACATCAATTGCTTAGGTTATTTTGTTAATGAAACAAGACAAGAATCCTTTGTGGGTTTAAAATGTCTTTTAGAGTTATTCTTTTCAGAGACATAATAACAGAAAATGAATTTTGATTTGTCGACATTTCATCCTGCACTCCCAGGTTGTTAATGCTGCTCACTTCCTGATATGTAGGTGTGATTTCCATTCACACTCTTATCAATATAAATATCTACTATCCTGAAACTTAGACTAGCCTCACAACCAAATTATTCTGAAACTCAAAATAAGGAAGTGAATAAAAATGCAGTTGACTGCAGTATATAGGATTACAATATAATTATTTCACTTTTGTCTCATGATACAATTCCGACTGTATATGGCATTTTTTTTTTTAAATAAATGCCTAAACTGTGTAGGCATGCTTTAATTTGGAAAATAAATAAGCACAATACATTATATGAAGGCATTCATGTCTTGAAGTGTAGACTGCATGGAGAATGTGAGTGTGTAAAAAATTAGATGAAGTTCATCTCCAATTAGATAAACATGATTAATGTAAAGATTATTATTCAGCATAAATTACAAGCAGTAGTTGTGATAGGGACAGGAGGCAGAGAAATTCTCAACGGAAAAGGGTGAGTCCCAGACAAAGCCCCACCCTCAAGCCAAAAAGCCTGAGACAGTGGCCCACAGTGAGAACTTAAATGTCACCTTTTCCTAAACCACCCTGGAGATGGCACAAACGGGGCATTGAGAGAGCTGATTGCTTGTGCATCTCTTCACAACTCCTTTTTCAGTGATGTCATGTTAATAGCTTGAGATCAGTCATGATGACATCATTTACAACTTGAAAATCCGTAAATATTACAAATCACAGCTTGATGTATATTCGTGTGCGTTTGGGGACAGGGGAAGACTAACAGTGATAAATTAACAAAAAAAATTGAATAAATGTCTGAATGAATTTGTTTATTGCAAAATGCTTATTATTAAGCTAGTTTATTTTCAAAGCCTTTGGACTTTAGTAGAGTTCACAGAGGACAGATGGTGTTGGAAATAATTTGCTGTGAACAACATATTTCATGAATTGTAAATGGCATCCGTTCTGATGATGAAAAGCAATCTAAACTTCATATTTCTGTGTATATAATAACTTGGTGTATTCACAATCCCAAAGATTCATGAATAAATAAAACACATAAGCCATTTATTCTTTAGTATTCTTAAAGCAAAAATGAATTTTCCATGCCTGAAAATCCATTCTTAGTTCGTGGAATGTTCATTTTGCATCTCAGAAGAGTACTTTTTATGAAGTCTAGGATAACAATAAACTACTTGCAATGCGACTTTTATTATTTAGTGGTTTGTATTTTAAAATGCGACATAAAACTTATGTAATATATATTATCTTACAGCTTTTTTGAGACAGAAAGAATTTCTTATCCTGAAAAAGCAAACCTACCTAGCAACATTTTAATGCTTTCAATATCAATATATTAGAGGATTTTTGAAATCTTACTGGTGGAAACTGTTATTAAAGGGCCTCAATTATGTTACTTCTTATTACGATCAGTACCAAAATAATTACTCTTGTTTTAGGGTGAACATTCCTAGCACTTACTAGCTGTAATGTGATAACACCATTTTTAAACCATGAGAGTAAATTATAAATCATGACATCCTAATATAATACGAAGACCAAAGCTTGCATTTTCAGATGCATATGAGTATGTGAGAGTTTTTAAATGTTTTGATAAAATGTGTTTTCAGATTCTATCAGAGACAGAGAACAGATTGACAGCTTTCCAATTGCAACTGGATTTTCCACAGTCCTTCATTAGTAAAAATGCATCATTGAATAATTGTTAAGAATGTGAACTTTGGCTCTGCCACTTACCACATCTGAGGTCCTGAGGGAGTTATTTAAGCTCTCAGCTCTACATTTTCTTCAACAATTACATGACAAAAAATAATGGTATAAACTGCATATAAACAATGGCTGGCCCCTTAATTAGTAGGCACTGAAAAATGGTTAGCTTTTTTTTTTTCTTTCCACTTTTCATTTACTTCCTCACTCACTCATTCTGTGGACACACATTTCGAAAGGACTTCTGTGTGATGATCCTTGTCATGAAAAGTGGTGTTGATTAGGTGAAATGTAATAAAGCCTTAGGAGTATTTTAATTGTGTGAAGAAACAGAGAAATTCTACTGAGTATTAAGCAGTAAAGTTGTATTCATACATGTTATTAATTATTATCAATTGCTAGTAGTTTTCCATTCAGCTCTTTATACTTCGTATCTGCTCAGTCATTTCTTTCTGTTTGGAAACACCAGCTGCAATTTGTTACTGGCTCCTCCCGTCTCCTATTAATAGGTTTATAAGTCAATACTCCAGTAAGAGTTACTGCTGCAATTTAAATTAGTAATGATAAAATATTATGTAAGAAGGATGACTGCAGGGAAGTTGATATAAATATGCCTCCTTGTTTTTCCCCAAGAAGCAGTTTATAAATAAAACGTGACTAGTATATGTTTTGGTTCATTGTCACTTTATTTTCTCTAGATAAAATTTGCAGGAGTAAATGTTAAGTAACAACTCCAACTTTCAAATGAGGAATGGCTTACTTATCTTTGAACCATTTAAGGAGTAGATAAAATCAGCAGCTTTACATCACTTTAAGTAGCTCATAATTTCAATTCCATTTTCTGATTCCCTTTCATAGGGAATATTGTTTGATTGAGACACGGAACTGAAAAATGGAAGGGTGTGAACAAAGGAGAACAGAACAGGAAGTCAGTTAGAATCATGAAGGTAGAATTGATGAGGGTAATCAGTTTACTGAAAATTACCTAAAGAAACAAATTTCACCCTCCATTAGCTTTAGTAAACACAGACAGAAGTGTGATACAGGATGCTGACTTCTTTCTCTTTTGGCTGCAATATTCCAGGAGCATTTTGTGTTACTTTACAGCGCTTTCATGCACTGGCAGATTTTACCTGCTAACTTTTGAAAGGAGCTCAACAGCAGGAGACTCAGAATATAAATTTATATTAATAAACATGATTAGTAGGATCAGAAAAAAAATAATTAAGAGAGTCAAGTATGATTGCTTCTGCTCTTCCAAGCCTTCCTGTTGATTGTTAAGAGAAATTTATTATGATTAAATCGAAAGCATGAACAAACACATTTGACTAATTCTGTGTTGCTTGATAATTTAGCTGTAAGGTACTAAATCCATTTGAGTTTGAATATTTGAAGATTAATGTATGCAAAGGAAATTAGTGGACATTTTACTTATTTAATGTTTTATTATTTGAATATTCATAAGTTTATAGTCACTGCAGCATTTGAGGTTACAAGAATAATTGACATACAAATATCACTTCTCACATGTTTAAGGTAACATAAAAAGTCTTTCAATACATAAAATAAAAAGTCCAAGAATAATATTTAAGTAATAAGAATAAACATTTTCTTTTTGTAAGAAGCAATAAATTTTCACTAGTATGTAAGTGGATTAACTCAAACATAATTCCATTTACTCCCATCAAATATATATATTTTACAGTAACCAAAAATTCATTATTAAATTAGTCCAGGTTTGCAAATGAGGTGTCAGTTTGCAATTTGGATGCCTATGCCCAGATCATGGAGAATATTGAGGCTATTTGGTAAAAAAAAAAAGTTTCTGGTGAATTAAGAAAATAAAATCAGAAATATAGAACTATAATCCTTAGATAAGTATATATTAATTTTCCTCTGAAAATACAAATTGCAGAATATAGAATATAATTGATTTTTGTATCCTCTAAAGCAAGAAACATTGACCAAGCATGTATAACCCTAAAACAATACTTATTCAAAGAAAAGTAACACATTTCATGTGATTTTTAATAAAGAGAAATATTTTACAATGTTTATGACAATACTTTTTCAATATCAGATAAATATTTCTTTACCTGAAAGAAAGCATCTGGAAATCAAGAGTTAGATTTCTTGTTATAGTTAACTGAGATTTTCTTGAAGATATTTTGAGTTTTGAGGTTTCTTATGTGAATATTTTGCATTTATTTACCTTCCTATACAAATGCATCAAGTCCTACTGACAACTAAGAAATATCTGTACATTTTCATAGATTTTTCATTGAAATGATAGATTTATTTCTATTAGTACAGTTATTTCAAATGCCTAAAACATTATTCCAATGTTTTCCAATTTAAAGGAATCTGATTTAGAAAAGAAACTGTTTAACAACAGTTTTATTGTTTTTTGTTTGTTTGTTGTTTGTTTTGGGGTTCAGATTTTGAACTTACCAATTCAGAATATGAGTCCTATCCTAGAACTGTTAAAATTTAAAAATAGGAAATCTCTGTTTTGTAGGTTGTAATGGAGGAGGGGAACGTATAACTTCATTAAAACTATACTTTTACCCCTGATCAAGCCCCACAAGTTCAATAAATGTTAAGTAGATTTGACTTTGACTGAATTTATATCACCTCCATCTAGCAAAGATCGACCTGGTTTAAAACGGTACTGGAAAATAAATACATTTAATAAAATATAGAAAATCAAGTATATTCATTCTTAACTTTCTGGTCAAAACTAATAATAGTTCTTCATTTTGGAAAAACAGAAACTACTGACCTATTTCATGTAAAAGGAAAACTAGTTTTCTGTCTCACTTTGTGGCCCAGACTGGAGTGCAATGGTGTAACCATAATTCGCTGCGGCCTCAAATGTTAGGCTCAAATGATCCTCCCAGGTCAGTCTTCCAAGTAGCTCGCAATACAGGCATGTGCTACCATCCACCATGCCTGGCTTTTTTTTTTTTTTTTTGTATTGATGGAGTCTTACTATGTCGACCAAGGTTGCGAAACTAGTTTTTAAAAGTTAGAAATTATAGGCTAGTTAATTATACGAGAAAATATTTATCTATTTTAGATTTTTGTTCATTAACTCAGCAGGCACAATTATTGTCATGTCATCAAGACATCAAGAATGCAATTACTATTGCATAATAACATTGTAGAATAATAAAAGATAAAAGAAAACTATCTGGTAATTAACAACGAGAGCAACAATAATGAAATTAAGGTTTACTTTTCTTCTAATTATAAGAAGATAACATTCAAGTAAGTAGGAAATTGTGCTTTGTGTCAGTATGCTTGTTGCAATGAATATAAATTAGAAATTTATCCATCATATCCATTATATCATTTATGGGTTAATTTTAAGAAAAATTAGAACTAAAGCATTTTTAAACACAAGTAAATTAGCTATATAGATGAAACATCATTTTCATTAAATTCTCTTTAAAGATGGAAAAGTAAAAATATCCTAAGACATTCAGAAAATTTTGACACATTATTTCTAAATAATCCCAGGCTCTATTACTTAAGTGTTATCATGTTACAACTAGTTTACTTTCCTAACTGGGTAGATATAAGGTTTATCTTCCTATCAATTCTTAAAAGGAATCCCCCTCAAACTAATTAATTTTTAAGAAAATAATTCTACCTATGCTAGAAAGTGCCTTTTAAACTTTCTGTTGTCTGAATTAAATTTTTAAAGAGATATAATGACAGCAATAATATTACTTAAGTAAAAAATAAAGCACTTCTTGATATTTTAACGTGACTCTTTTTTTAAAAAAATTGGTGAACTGTTCAGAATGAAATTCTAATTTTTATTACTTGTTCTTCAGCTCAAATTTAGTTGCTTTACATTTATTTATTTTGGTATGCTCTATAAGACCTAGAGAATTGAAAGTATTTTTATTAATGCAGTAAAGAATCTGTGTTTCATTGTTGCTGTGTTTTGAAGACCTAGAAGACTTGTATTTGAGTTCTGAGCCTTGAAGTTTTACAGCTGTACGATTTTGTAAAAAGTCATTTTCTCTAAGTATTTACCTGTTTTAAAATAAATATACTATCACTCTTACAGAATTTATATTGAGAAATAAAAATAACATATGTAAGTGCTTTTTGTAACTTGTAAATATTCTACATAAACATTATTTATAGGCACTAAAAGGTATCATTCCTCATAAAAATGAAGTTCTTTCAAAGATATTTTAATAGGTATGTTTCTTATGGAAGCTTTTAAAGTGCAATAGAAAACACTGCACTAAAATTAAAGCCAAAAGATACAATAATATATTGCTTAATTAATTTAATATTTGTTTTATATACATAACATCTTGAAGCTGTTAGAAATAATACTTTCACAAATAAAAGGGGATAAGCTATGAATTACAAGTGACATACAGGTCATTATGATTGTGATGGTTACTTCATTTTATGGCAATTTTATGAAGACTATATTTAAAACTAAATAAGATATGTCTTCACGTTAGGTGTGATTATGGAAGCTTAGTAGAGTTCTTTAATTTCATGTAAGTTCTCGGAAGTCTGCCTTCTGGCTTTCTCACTGTAAACTGAGGATGACTATAGTGATTTGGTATCCTAAAATGTAGTGGTGAATAGGAAATTAGATATTGGGTTCATATGAAAACTTTGTACAAATGTAAGGAATCATGATCTTCTTTATCTCCATTTTAAATGATCAGAAGTAACATTTGGAGGCCTAGTGAGTGTTTGAGATACACATTGTTAGGCTGATTTTGGAAGCTTTATTTTTATTTTTCATGATAATGAAAATGACAATAGCTCTTGCCATTTGCGTATGTGTGTGTGGTTTTAAAGTTCTGGGTTCAGCCGGGCGCGGTGGCTCACGCCTGTAATCCCAGCACTTTGGGAGGCCGAGGCGGGCGGATCACAAGGTCAGGAGATCGAGACCACGGTGAAACCTCGTCTCTACTAAAAATACAAAAAATTAGCCGGGCGCGGTTGTGGGCGCCTGTAGTCCCAGCTACTCGGGAGGCTGAGGCAGGAGAATGGCGGGAACCCGGGAGGCGGAGCTTGCAGTGAGATGAGATCCGGCCACTGCACTCCAGCCTGGGCGACAGAGCGAGACTCCGTCTCAAAAAAAAAAAAAAAAAAACATAAAGTTCTGGGTTGGCGCAGTGGCTTACGCCTGTAATCCTGGCACTTTGGGAGGCCAAAGTGGCAGGGTCGCCTGAGTTCAGAAGTTCGAAACCAGCCTGGGTGATATGGCAAGACCTTATCTCTGCTAAACATTTTTAAAAAACATAAAAATTTTGTCTCATTTTTGCTTTGGCTATATTTTACGTATTTTAATAGTTTGAAATTCAAATATTGTAAACTTATGATTATTTTTCTCTAATCCGAGCACTTTCAAATTCATTGCACTGCATATGCCCATGTACAAACACACCCTCATAAGCATATGCAGTAAATGTGGAGAAAGTTGGATGCATATATGCATAGAAAGAGAGTACGATTCTATTCAGTTCTATTCTATGTACTTTTTAAACATATGCTCATAACATTAGAATAATTATGGTTTAAAAAATGACCATTGTTTTGAAGACTATTTTTTGAAATATGTAAATTTGTGTTTATCTTAAAAAAATAAGTATTTTTTCCTATGTGCATGGAACTATTACAGAGATACATTGAATTGCAGCATATCAAATAGTCATTTGTAGGTACACACTCAATACCTACATTTAGGGCTTAGCCCACACTATTTTTTAAGCGACTTGACTTGGTGAGAATTTAGAAACTATCATTTTCATTAGCTAGATAATATTTTAAATAAAAAAATTAATTCTTAAAACCAAATCAGTCTTAGACATTTGCTTATACCTTCCCCACCCCATCAATAATCTTTCCTTTTGCATACCTACTGAAAGAGAAATACATGGTAATCAGGCTCATTAGGCTGTGTAATTAATTTGCACACTCATTTTCTACATTTAAAACTGTCATTCTTTTCTCCCTAATGTTTTATTTAAAGTGCTGTCAGTCATATTTTAATAGACTTGTATTCTACTTTATGGTTGAAAATATAACTGATAATGTATGATTAAAAGAATGATGAATGAAGGGAAAATATCTTTATTTTAAAACTTTATGATAGTAAATTAAACTGGTAAAAATATATTTACAATTAGCTTTATAGTACTTTCAGTCTAACTCTAAACCTTAAAAAGGGAACTTTGTATTTCAACTCCCTTATACCTTATTTATTTATTTATTTATTTATTCATTCATTTTTGAGATGGAGTCTCGCTCTGTCCCCAGGCTGGAGTGCAGTAGCACAATCTCGGATCACTGCAACTTCTGCCTCCTAGGTTCAAGGGATTCCCCTGCCTCAGTCTCCCGAGTAGCTGGGATGACAGGTGCATGCCACCACGCCCAGCTAATTTGTTTACTGTATTTTAGTAGAGATGGGGTTTCACCATGTTTGTCAGGATGGTCTCAATCTCCTGACCTCGTGATCTGCCCGCCTTGGCCTCTCAAAGTGCTGGGATTACAGATGTGAGCCACCTTGCCTGGGCTCGTTATTTATTTATATGTTTATTGCAAAATAGTGACTTTAAAAGGGTAATTTTGATATAATTTCACATTCTCGTAAAACAGAGTGCCTGAATTATCTATCGTTGTGTATCCCAAAATTTGAAACAAGTATTTAATTTTCTCACAAATTTGTGGGTCAGATATTTTGGCTGTGGTGTGCTCAGCTGAGAAGTTGCTGTTAATTATTTGGTATACCATAAAAGTTCTATTCTAGAGCATGGATGATACCATTTACTTATCACTTGCCATGGGGGCATCCTTTGAGTATTAAATTGAATATTCTTCTTTATTTCAAATGAAATTTATTATTTTTTCACATTTTTATTTTCATTGTGCCAAAATACACTTTCCACAATACATCTTACAGAATTAACATGGAAATACCTTACAACCAGGTTTATCAGAGACACAGCAAAATTTAATATTTCCCACAGGACAATTTCTTTTGTTGATGTTGAGATATGAATGGGTGAGCAGCTAGACATGCTTGCAATCACATCAAACTGTGTGACTTTATAAAGAATTGTAGATCATTAAACATGTTTTATTATTAAGAATCATTTGAGAAATACAAGTTGAGTAGCCTTTTTTACACATAAGTATATGTAAATTATTTTGTACATCAATAAGTAAAAAGTCAATCAGATTTCGCAAATTTTCATATTTTTCACTTCCTAATAAATCTCAGTAACATGTTTTATTGGTCATCTTTATTAATCAGTATTGCCAAATGTTCTAAAGAGGTTTCTATTTCATCTATTTAAAATGTAATCTTTCAGTGAATGGCCTTTGGCAGTGTAGACATATAATAAGAAGCAAAACAAGGAAAAGAAGATAAGGAGGTTGAGGAGGAAGAAGAGGCAATGGAATGAAGATGAAAAGGGAAGGAAAAGAAAATGTAAAAGAAAAAGTAAAAGTAGCACAAAATGACAAGTTTTCAGATTGTATCTTTTTGTTTCTAAGAAATCTAAGCAAAAAATATAGATTTAGAATAGTCTAACTTGCCTAATAACATCAGGAAAATGTCCCTAAATTATACATCAAATTTTGTTCCGTTTTATTTCTTGGTCTTCTTCTTTGGAAATTCTAGTTATATACATATACATACACATTCAGTGGAACTACTGTGAATGAAAGATAATTGTCCACATTAAGAATATCCCATTTAATTTAAGTTTATGCATGCTAAAAGTAAATAAGCCATCTTCAGTCAGTCAAGCAAAGTAATCTAATTATTTTTAAGTGGAAAATATCAGGCTATCAAATTTTATACAAATACAATGATATCAAAATAAAACTCTGCAATAACTTAATAATATGCCATGGAACAATGTGAAAGGTGAGAATTTTTTTTATCACAACAAGCTATTTTATACATATAAATTCAACATTTATGGCAAACTGTAACAAGGAACATTTTTCCCTAACTTACTCTTAAGGAAATCATTTGAAATTTTAACTGTCTCCAAATAAAGGTAACCTGTGAAGCTTCAGCGAAGTATCAGAAGTAAACATTGGTGCATTTAATTGCACAGCTAAGATGAAATCCCATGTGGTGCAAGTCTAACAGAATAGAATACTTGTGTGTGTGTGTGTGTGTGTCTGTGTGTCCACGTGTGTGTGTCTCTGTGTGTGTGTGTCTCTGTGTGTGTGTCTGTGTGTATTGTTTCTCAATCAATGTCTAAGCGATGCTGGAAAACAGTAGAACATAAGAAAAATGGAAGGTAGACCATAAAATCAACTTGCTTAATGTTTCTTTTGTAATGGGAACCATAAGGAATCATGAAAATATGACTAGTGAAGTCAAAGGTTATAAGTATATTTAAAAGTATGAAGAAAAGCACAAAGAACAATAATCTTTCTAATTAAAATAGAGTGATGGAAAAGAGACAACAGAGGGAGAAGGAAGAGAAAAAAAGCTAATAGGGAAATAAAGGAGATAAATATATACTGAACAACATCATAGTTTGTGTCAGAGGTTGCCCACATTAAATGCAGGTTAACAATTTATTAGAATGAACCACAGCATCAAGAAAAGTGGTTATGCTACTATTTATAATTCATTACAGTGAGAGGAAATAGATTAATATCAGGGAGAATGAAAGGCGTATAGGATACGGGGAGAGACAAGGCATGTGTTTTCGTGTCTCCCGTCCCCGTGGAGACACAGAGGCAGCACTTCATTCTCCCATCAGTAATGTGGTAGTGCCACCTGAGTTGCTCACCGGAGCCTTGGTGACCTGCATTGTTGCTTGAGGTCAGTCAGGAGGCATGGAGGACCCACGTGACTGACCTTAAGTATTCAATGTCTAGCTCTTCATTTTCCCCAACCAAGAGATCTAACTGACGCAGGATGGCCTGGAACCCCAGGTGAACAAAAACACACATTTGCCATAAATCACATTGCTACAGTAAACTAGCTTGCATGGCCCAAGGCCTCAGGTATTTAACAACACTCGTCAAAGACACTTATCAGGCAGACTATTCCAACAATTTACAGTTTATAGGTTACCTCTCAGAAGCCTGTCAAAGGTGAGTCCTTTCTTTGGCCTGTCCAGAATTTGAGCACCACAAGACTCTGAGTTAATCTATTCCTATAAATACACACACACACACACACACACACACAACTTTATATACGTACATATACATATATAAAATGAAATACAAATCAATATATACATGAGCATATATACACATATATAGTTTTATATTTTTAAGTGTCCACTTATAGAAAGAAAACGTAATATAAAATCACTATGGATCAAAGACCAAAATAACTATCACGTCAATAATTAGATATAAGTTAAAATTAATTATAAGAAAATAAACATTTATTTTAGCAATATATGTTATTTTTAAAAATTAAAACAAATTACTATAAAAAATGAAAAAGCTAATTGTTTGAAAGAAGTGAAGTAGATAAACTGCTGGATAACTCGACTATTAATAAAAATATTTTAAAAGATAAAAATGACTGCTCAAACATTAGTAATTAAAACAAACTCAGAGCATTACTTTATTTAACTTTATGCAGGTACATTTCAAAAATTGGATGAAATAAGCAATCTTCTAGAAAAATATGTTATCAAAACCATCTTATAATAGGTTTATTTACAATAAGAAAATATAGCTTTTTTTTTTTTTTTTTTTAAATTTCAAAGAACTAACCTTTACAGGCTCTGAGAGTAGATGCTTTCCTGGGACAGTTCAATTAAGCATTTAAAGATTAGAGAATTTTTGGCCGGGCGCAGTGGCTCACGCCTGTAATCCCAACACTTCGGGAGGCTGAGGCAGATGGATCACTAGATCAGGAGATGGAGACCATCCCGGCTAACACGGTGAAACCCCGTCTCTACTAAAAATACAAAATATTAGCCGGGCATGGTGGCGGGCACCTGTAGCCCCAGCTACTCCGGAGGCTGAAGCCGGAGAATGGCGTGAACCCGGGAGGAGGAGCTTGCAGTGAACCGAGATCCCGCCACTGCACTCCGGCCCGGGGCGACAGAGCGAGACTCTGCCTCATAAAAAAAAAAAAAAAAAAAAAAGAGAATTCTTATGCTATACAACACTTTCAAAACAAAGAAAGAAGGAACATTTTAATATTAGTTGTAAGTCACAATATTTTGACCAAAATTTAACAGATTGTTTTGTAAAAGAAGTAACTGCAAACTCACCCCAATAACTGATATTAACGTAAACAATCTTAAAATGTTAGGAAAGAGAATTTATTGAACTGTTATAACATGACTAAGTTAGTTTGCCCCAGAAATGCAAAAAGGATTATATAATAGAAAATGTTTGACAATCGTAGTAATAAACCTCATGAGATACATCATGGGACCGCTTTCACAAACAGTGAAAAGGTATTTCAAAAAATTAAACTCATGCTGTATAAAAACATTTAAAAATCAACAGGTTTTTAATGAGATAACACAAATCCGCCCAAAAGCCATCACCCTGCACAATAGGGAAATGATGAAACACCTAAAACACATCCACGAAAGCCAAGACCAAAACAATAACAAGAGCTGGCTGTTGTGCTTACTATTTAATCATCTTACCAAAAATATTAGCTGTATTAGACAAGGACGAACATTTTTAAAGTAGCAATTGAAAAACGGGTAAAACTGTTGGTATTCGCCAGTGTATGATGGACTCATTTTCAAAATCAAGTAAAAAATAAAATAAACAATGAGAGGATAGAATAAAGTAGTAGAGTATGCAAATGATGTATACAACACTGCTCCCTTACTATGTGTGCCTGTGTGTTTATCTATTAATCTACATAATTATAATCATATGTACATATGCTTAATAGGTATGTGTATATAGTAAGATAAATAATACAAGAAAACATGTATTTCACAATTTAAAAAAGAATAAAACACTTATGAAAAGTAGCCAAAGCTATGAACTGTCGTTATAAGGAAAAAATGAAAACACTACTGAAAGTATAAAAAAAAAAAAACTAATTCTACTTTATGATATTTAATTAGTGAGATATTTTAAACTAGATGCACACAATTTGTCCCATAATCTGAGTTGGGAATTTGATTAAAAAGTCAAGGATCCTGGAGTTACTGCTGCAATATCGTTGTGGTGTCTGTCTCCGGGTGAGCAATATCTACTCTAAGAATGTTTTCTGAATTCGAACCTTCTTTTCCCACCCCCTCATGCGATACATCTGCTTTAGAAATAGCAAAAATGAACAAAGCTTGCATTTTAAAAACAGCAGGAATAGAGGTTCATTTGTTGTTGCACAAAGATTTATGTCAAGCAAACATAAAGGATGCTAACCTCCTCTGGTGGACAGTAACGCCTACATCTAAATGCTACTATGGTTTGCGTGATTCTTTGAAAACTCTCACAGTCAGAATATTCACCACGGGATGGCAATCTGACAACTGGGTGTGTTTAATGTCATTTATTTTTACAAAAGGCTAAAAATTGCCCCAAGCAGCTCAAATAAACAGTATCTTTTCCTCCTAATGTTTCTATTATATTTTTCTGGTCAATAAAATATATTTTTCAAGTGAGTAATCCTATTTCTATGCTATTGGTGTGCAGAAATATCTACGAAAATTAAACTATAAATTCATTAATGGTTATATAGATATTCTGTATATGTATATTTTACATCAGTAGTTCCCAACCTTTTTGGTACCAAGGATCGGTTGTGTGAAAGACAATTTTTCCACAGACCCAGGGTTGGGGGTGGTTTCAGGATGATCAAGCACATTACATTTATTGTGAACTTTATTTCTATTATTATTACATTGTAATATATAATAAAATGATTATATAACTCACCATAATGTAGAATAAGTGGGAGCCCTGAGCTTGTTTTCCTGCAACTAGATGGTCCCATCTGGGAGTGATGGGAGGCAGTGACAGATCATCAGGAATTAGATTCTCATAAGGAGGGTGCTACCTAGATCGCTCGCATTCACAATGCTATAGAATCTAATGCTGCCGCTGATCTGACAGGAAGTGGAGCCCAGGCGTTAATGCCAGTGATGGGGAATGGCTGTAAATAAAGAAGAAGCTTCATTCACTTGCTCACGGCTCACCTCCTGTTGTCCAAGCCAGTTCCTAACAGGCCACAGGTCAGGGACTGGGAACCCCTGCTATACCTCATCTTAATTTAAAGGTAGTACTAACTTCATTCTTATGACTTTCAACAGGCACGTGATAATGAAGCTTGATGCTGAAGGCTGCGTTTTCTGAGTCTTGGAATAGGAATCTGGTTTACTCCTCTCAGTGTATGCAAAGAATGAATATTATTTTAATATCATTCAATGCTAACCCACATAACAGCATAAAGGATAGAATCATAAATTTTTAATCCAAGCTGCCTAATTTCAATCCTAGATACTCAACATATGACTGTGTGACCTCAGGCAAATTACTAAACTCTCTGCACTAAATTTCTTCATCTGCTGGATGAGGATAATGAAAGTAAGTCCTCAAATAATAGTTGTGAGAATTAAAGGAAATAATAAATGTGAAGTAATCAGAAGAGTATGTAGCACCTAATCAGCACTATATTTGATTTTTTATTACTAATATCATTATCATCATCATCAAGATGTGGCAATACTAATGTGACTAGCCATGGAGCACTAAAGAGGCATAATTCAATTGCCTTGTTCTTTTAAAGTATAGTTCTGTTTATTTCTTCCTATTAAACTAACACTTTTCAACAGCCAATAACATTGGGATAAATTTTACAGTTTCTAGAATTTCCATCCTAATGGAGCTTTTATTTTGCTAGCCATAGGCCACTTCAGTTCTTGATGTGCCTGGTTCTTAAAAGCAAAATAAAGCAACTTAGCTATCAACTTTTAGGTCAAGAGAGTAGATTTATTTTCCCATTTTCTCTCCCTCTGCACTCCTGATAATCACTATTCCACTCTTTGCTTCTATGTATTTGATAGCTTTTTACAAGGATGTATTTTTTTCTATGTACAAGGATGATTATGTGATATTTTTCTTTCTTTTTCTGGTGAATTTCACTGAGCACTATGTCTTCCAGATTCATCCATGTTGCCACAAATGGCAGTATCTCCTTTTATAAGGTTCAGTAATATTCCACAACATTATTGCATGATATATATATTTCTTTATTCATTCATCTGTCGACGGACACTTAAGTTTTTTTTTTAATGTCTTGGCTATCAGACATCTCTCTGAGTTGCTGATTTCATCTCTCAGCAGAGAGATTGCTGCAAGACGTAGGTCAAAGATAAAAATAAACTTGCAGTACTATAAGATGAGTAAGTCTAGAGATGTAATTAAGTCAGGAAGACTGTAATTTATGATATTGTCCTATAGTTTGAATATTTGCTAAGAGAGTAGATTTTAGGTACTCTTACCACCAAAAAAAAAAAAAAAAAAAAAGAAACATCAAGGAGATAACTATAGGAAGTGATGGATATATGAGTTTGCTTACCTGTAAGAATTACTTCAGTATATATAAACGTATCAAAACATCATGTTGTGGCTCTTAAATATATAAAATAAAAATCAGTTAATTAAAGAAAAAGAGAGAGAAACTGAGCACATATTGGGATCTACCCAGTTTTTACTGCCTCAAACACATTAATGTAGGTGGGATACATGTTAAACCACTTCAAAATAAATTCCCACTTGAAAAGGGAAATCTCCAGAACAAAATTGAGATGAAACTTATAATAACAACGATCAGAGAAAAGAAGTTGTAAAATAAATGTGCTCTAGACCTCAAATATGGACATAGGAATTGTGGTTTCAAAGACATTGTTGGACAGGTGCTGGGGTCACCACCCTGGAGTATCAAAGAGGATTTACTCTGTATTTCATTGCAGACGAGAGAGAGGATATGCACAAGGGGGGACTATACTAATTCTTTAAACATTAGACTTCTTTGCAGAAAAACATAAATTGCTGTTGCTCATTATACACATGAGTTGTATGCCTGATCCAATGGAAAAACTGATTCAAGGCTGGAGAATACTTGAAGATCAGGACAAAATAGCAAACACAAACACTATACACAAGCTAAATATAAATCCCCACTATCCATGGTATATGCTGAATTCACCTCCTGGGGAAGATGTAATTCAGGGAAGATAAATTCATAGCAAAGAAACACACCTATATGCACAGAAATGAGAAAGCTGAAAATTATGGGAAACATTGTAGTCACCACCCAAAATGTGATAATTTATGCCCAGTATGGGACATTACGAAAAAATTAAACATATATCAATTTTTTAAATAAATAAAATCAATTCATATTATTCATAAAACACAAAGGATTAATATATAGTAAAAACTACATATTTAACATAACTGAAGATAAAAATAATTACTGGTATCTAAAGTATATTAGATATCAATACCTAAATATTATTTTACCTAAAATAATTATTTTACCTACAAATTATTTAATTTTAATTTAATAATTAAATTATTTTACCTAAAATAGTTAGTGATATCTAAAGTATATTGAGTTCTTAACATATTCCTTATTCTAAAGTCTTTCTGTGCTGTATTTCATGTAATCCTTATCAGTTTTACAATTCTTGAACCTGAGTCAAAAAAGTGAGACAATGGCAAACACAATGGGATAGTCTTTGAGGACATACTTAAATGTAGACTTTTTAATATCCACTTTTATAACAATCCTTTACAAAAGCTTAAAGCAAAGCACATAAGCACATTGTATTCTCTGAAGCCACTTTTGTGGTCAGCCAATCTGATAAAATTCAAGTGACCTGCCTTGATGCTAAAGTAAGGCACAGAGGATAGAATGGTCAGTTTGTCTTTTATACTTCCCATATATTCATGTTTCAACCTAGTATCTGAGATAAATTGTGATTAGCTCTCATTGTTGTGGGAAAAATACACCAAAAATTGTAATATTCATAAAAATGTGCTAAGTATAAATAATATAGACAATTGTTTTCAGATCAATTTTTAGAGAAAATTCACAAGCTGTGGTAGACATTCTGTGCAATCCATATGTATATTATAAATAGATATTCACTTGTATTTAAGATTGCTAGGAATAAATATATGTGGAATAATTCATATTTTAAATCTCAGCACAAACATCTCAATGACAAAAAAGCATTTGGATTTTGAATGAATGTATTTTTGCTTTTGTGGCTTTTCTTTTCTAAGGTAAGGTAATTGCGTTTGCCATTTCATTCAAAATTCAGATTTATGCCTCACAGACCTTAAGCCAAACTTACCAGTTGGGTTAACCTAGAATGTCACAGTACCCCTCAAGATTCCTAGTAGGAGACATTCTTTTTCATCCACTACAAATGACATATTAAAGCCATTTTTATATCCTTCAAATCAAATAATCAATATGATTTAGAAAATATAAAACTATAATTTCTGACAAATTCGCTTATTTTCTTTTCACCTTTCCAACTTTTATCTTTACAGTAAGCATATGCTAGTTTCAGCAAGAACTAAAATTGTCAGCATTTATCCCCACCTCAACTTTTGATTCCTTATTTCCCTCTTTTTAGCATTCATATTTCAGGTGTCCTGTTGCACCTTTCCATTCTCTGGTCTCACAATCTTTTTCTATACTTTTTCTGCCCTGTCATCTTTTCAAAACTATTGCTCTGGCTCTCTGATAGTGTATTCAGTATGCATACAACATTCATTTATGAGTATGCTTAATACGTTAATATGTAAACCAAGTCATGACCACTTATTAATGGCTATAGACAGCTGATCAATTCTTCTTCCAGTTAAGATGTGAATTAAACAGAGATTTCCTAGCTATCACTTTTAACTCCACATACTTAGCTGTGACAATCCTCTTGCATGAGGCAGGTGTTATTTGACCCAGTGACACCTGCTGAGAGATGGCATTTAAGTGCTGTGCCTAGAGAGTGAGCTAGCTACTTTGGAACAATAAAGCTTTGGGGAAACTATCAAAGATACACTCAACTCAGCCATTTATTTGTCTAAATTAGTGGCAGTTCCATGCTCCACTTGAGAAAAAGTAATTAGAGTTAATAGTGCTCTCCTTTTCCCATGGCTGATTAAAAGATGATGGCTAGAAAGTATCTTTAGAGTATGGAGAGCCCCATATGATGGATGCAGAGGAAATAGATGTGTGTTATCTAGTACAATAGTCTTCCTTTTTTTTTGGCACCAGGGACCAATTTTGTGTAAGACAGTTTTTCCATGGATGGATTGGCAGAGAGGGGGGATGGTTTGGGGATGTTTCAAGAACATTATATTGATTGTGCACTTTTTTCCTATTAAAATTACATTGTAATATATAATGAAATAATTATACAACTCACTATAATGGAGAATCAGTAGGAGCCCTGAGCAACCTAGGTCTCTTGCATGCCCAGTTTACAATAGAGTTTGTGATCCTATAAGAATCTACTGCCCCCACTGATCTGACAGGAGGTGGAGCTCACGTGGTAACATGAGGTATGGAGAGCAGCTGTAAATACAGATGAAGCTTTGCTCTCTCACTCACCTTCTGCTGTGCAGCCCGGTTTCTAACAGACCAGTACCAGTCTGTGGCCTGGAGGTTGGGGGATCCCTGGTCTAGTAAATATCCCAAATATCAGTTCAATTTTTATCTGAAAAATTCTACTCAATTAAAGCTAGATAAAAAAAAAAAAATACATTTACTGGGGTTAGTATATTGTCCTTCTTCAGTCAAAGCCCTTTATTTTCATTATATTTTAATTGCTTTTTGTCTATTTTCCTACAGATTCTGTGAAGAAAGGCTCCTCTTTCATTTTTTCCACTGTAGTGCTAGCTACAGAGTTTGAAACATAGAAGATGGTGAGTAAATACAAATGGAGGAATGTACCACTTTAAAATATATCGCTATATTCTTTCTGCAGCTCTAAACTCAAACGTCATTAAAGGTTTAACTAGAGTGTATATAAATGATACACTTTGAGATTTCAAGCCTTCTGATAGCAGATTTTTTTCTAAACTTTTAAATTTAAAAATTTAAACTTGTCAAAACTGTGAAGTCAACTAGAGGCAAATGTCCCTGAACTAATGCTATTGTATCAGTGATATGTAACGCTCATAAATGAGACTGTCAGGATTAGATTATTATTAAACCAACCATTGGTATCACCAAAGTAAAGTAACCATTTTCATACAAATAAAACATGTTTTCTGTTACATCTCATTCCAAATTGTTTATGGTCAGAAGTGCGTAACGATCAAGTCATTGGGCATTAACAGTTATATGTCCAGTTACAAGAAAAATAAGGAATGACTTGTCAGTAAGTCACTTTTGTTAACTCAAAATAATCATTCAGGTAGAAAACAGCTCATTTTGGGAGAAAATAATATATTTGAAACAGAAAACATTTCTCGAAGTAATATAGCAGGTAAAATACAGGAAACAAAGGTCATTGAGAAAGAAAACATTAAGTTTGTTTATGAAGTAAGTTATTCATGAAAAAAGATTAGCAAAAAGGTATTGTGAATTGGTCACTAAAACAGCAGGTAGATATTTACATTATCAAATAAAATTGTAAATGTGATAATTTAAAAGTATTTACATGTAGTTAGTGAATTTAGCTTTATAAATACATAAATATAAGATGAATTAGAATGTGCTTTGAAAAAATGAGCATCTTGTTGATTAAAATTATTAGTTCTGTGTACATTTTCTATCTGATGTTATTTCAAGTAAACTCTGTATTGATTATAAGGTTGGGGACATTTGAAATAACAAGTAATCATATGATAAAAAGACAAATCATGCAAACATATTTTAACTGTACATACAGATATACTCAGCCTTTTATACTGATTAAATAGCTGTCCAATCTGGATATGAGAATCTTTTTCAAAAGTACCTTACAATAAATATATGCAGAATTTTATGCAAAAATACAGCATCAAATAAGACATATGGAATAAAAATAGTTATTATAATATTATTTGAAGAACAAATAAAATAACACTAAAGAAAAAATAAGTAAAATAACTTGTAAAGCAAGGATGAGTATGTGCCACATAGAAAAATATATTCCTAAATCACAATGTTTGTGATCAAATGTTCTCATAATCATAGATCCTCTTGTAACATAGGTGTTAAACATTTTTTTTTCAACAAAATACTTCAAAGGCAGTATAGATACTTTGGATTCCTTATGAATTTCCTTTTTGTCTCTCTCCCAGAACATGGTTCAATAAAATATGTTCAACAAAACTTTGGAGCTATTATTCCAACACTTTTCTATTCTTGATTTTCACAATTTTACTTTTTATTTGGTAATTCAGCTATGTTGACAAGGGAATAATAGAGATCAACAGGATATGAAATGAATTAAAGATTAGATATATTCATTTTAAATCTTGATATTTTATAGTATAATCTTAAATTGAACCAAAATCTTATCCAGGAAATAAAGGTAAAGTAAGGTATTATGAAATAAGACAATTTTACTGTGATCTTGTTGACTTAATCTTGCTGTCAACTAACTAGTTCATTTCTCATTGTAAATCTAAATTTCATTTATCAAGAAGTGAAAAGTTTGAAATGTTAGTAATTGGCAATATTCCAACTTAAGAACTCAAAAAAAGCCATTTTTGAGGACTATTGACTTTTTGCCTTGTTTGAATAAAACATTAAATCCCATGCCAGCCATTAATAGCAAGAGTAGGCAAATGTCCAAACGTTGTAATCTATTATGCACTTTTAAATGATTGTACCGTTTACTGTATATTTATTATAGGTCATTATATTCCCTATCTCATATAACCCTCAAAAATAGTTATTATAGAGGTTATATCATTTCTTACAGTCAATGAAACTGAGTCTCGGAGGAGTATAGCACTTTTCCTGGATGAATAGTGATATAGTTAGACCAGAGAAAATTCTGAGAAGATAATGGGGTGGGAAGAATCAGAAACCTGTCTCCCTACCTTGAAAACAATTGCATATGCAGAATTTGTCTGATATGGTTATTTCAGAACTCTGGAATATATTGAAGGTTTTCCACTTCCGGGGGAGGCTTGGATGATAAATTGTGGTTAATTTTACTTCTTAGCACAGTGGTAGCCAACTATCCCCCTCCTCTCAGCCACATGTCAGGCAGTTAGTTGTTCGTATGTTTCTCGCACCTAGAGTAGCTTTCATCTGGCTTACAGAAGCCAAAAAGAAACCTCTTCCACAAATTTCTGGGACCTGTTCTCTGATCAATGATTCTTGCTGCTTCTGATCACAGGGGTAGAGGCAAAAAAGCAGAAACCATTATGTTTATACCCACCCACAATTATTGCAAACCCCTCTTACTCCGAGTGAAGTAATTTCCAGGTGATGTAATGGGCTGGTGCTTTCTTCTTCTATTCATTTTTCCCTTTCTCCCACTTTGGGAGCCAGATGCAGACATGCAGGACTTTCAAAAACAATCATATACACAAGGGAAAATGACAAGCTCACCAGGCCTGCCTACTGGAAGGTGCAGTCTCAGAAAAATACTTGAGAAGACCTTGAATTTACACCTCTGGCTGAATCTCAGCAGAGAGAGCCTACAATAATCAAGAAAGCATAAACCAAAAATGGCACATACTGGGGAAGAAATAGAATTAATTTCTAGTTACTATATCATTACATTCAAATGTTCAGGTTTCAACAACAACAACACAAGGCGTACAAAGGAATGGAAAAGTATGTTCCATTTAAAAGAGCAAATAACAACAACAACAAAAAAAACCCAGAAACTATTCTTGAAAAATGTCTGATAGCTGATCTTCACAGGCCTTAAAACAACTGCCTTAAAAATACTCAAAAAACTAAAAGAAGATGTGGAGAAAGTAAAAAAAAAAAAAAAAAGTATGAAGAAAATAGAAATAGAAATAGAGATAGTAATTCTAAAAATAAACCAAAAGGAAATTCCATAACTCAAAATTATAACAAGTAAAATATTTACTAGAGGGATTCAAAAGCAGTTTAATCAGGAAAAAGGAGTCAGCAAACCTGAAGTTAGGATGATGAAAACTGCTGAATCTGAAGAAGAGGATTAAAAAAATGATTGAAGGAGTATATACAAAGTATAAGGAACCTGGGGAATATTATCAAGTGAATTGAACATATACATTGTGGAGTCCCAGAAAGAGAGAAACAAGAAGGAAATGGGGATAAAATTTAAAAGGAAATAATGGCTGGACTATTCCCAAATTGAGTGGAAGACATGAATGTTAACATTCAAGAAGCCTGATAAACTCCAAGTAAACTCAAAGAGAACACATCGAGACACATTACAATTGAACTGTTAAACGTAAAAGACAGGGAGAACTTTGAAAGCAATAAAGTGACTCATCGCATACCATGGATCGGCAGATTATCATCGTATATTTAGATTTAGATTTAGATTTAATCAGAAGATGTGTCATCAGGAATCTTGGAGGCCAGAAGACACTGAGCTGATACATTCAAAGCACCAAAAACAAAAATAAAAATAAAAAATGTGCAAACTAATAATTATCTGGCCAAAATGTTCCTAAAAAGTTTGGAAGTAATTAAGGCATTCCCAGATAACAAAATCTGGGGAATACGTTGCTACTAGACCTGCCCTGTAAGAAATACCAAAAGGCATACTGTATGTTGAAATCAAATAACACTAGACAGTGACCTGAAGCCATAGAAACACATGAGGATTTTGGTAAACATAAGTACAAGAGGAATCACAAAAGCTAATACTATTGTAACTCTGCTTTTTTTCCTCAACATAATTTAAGAAACTAAAAAAGTTCAAACAAAAACAAAAACAAAAAACTTATCTTAAAACTAATATTATTGTTTCTTGGTTTGTAATTTCAAAATGATTTTCTGCAAAATTTAAGAGAATAATGTGTTAAAAATAATTATTAGTTTATGTCTTTGGACATACGACACATAAAGATGTAATTTTTGTAATATCAATAGTTGAAAGAAGTGGAGATGTAGTTATTAAGTAAGCAGAGTTTTTGTATGTCATTCGAGTTAAGCCGGTATAAATTCTAATTAGAGTGCTGTAAAATAAGGATGCTAAATATAATCCCCATGGTAACCATGAAAAGAGAGCCACAAAATATATTCAAAAGGAAATGAGAAAGGGATTCAAATGTTTCACTTTTTTAAAAAAATCAACAAAATATAAAAGAAGACAGTAATGCAGGAAATGAGGAATAAAAAAGCCATAATATATATAGAAAACAAACAGCAAAATGACAGATGTAATTTGCTCATAAGTAATTGCTTCAAATATAAGTGAATTAAACTTTTAATGAAGACAACAATAATGAATTTAAAAAGCATCAAATTATTTTACTTTAAATAAAAAAGATTATAAGAGACAAAAAATATTCATATTAATAAAATGTTCGATACAGGAAGAAGATATGATGGTGATAAACATAGATGTACCTAAAAACAGACTATCAAGGTATATGAAGCATATATTGATGGAAGTAAAGACAGAAATAGATGGTTATGACCCAGCCATCCCATTACTGGGTATATACCCAAAGGATTATAAATCATGCTGCTATAAAGACACATGCACACGTATGTTTATTGCGGCACTATTCACAATAGCAAAGACTTGGAATCAACCCAAATGTCCATCAGTGACGGACTGGATTAAGAAAATGTGGCATATATACACCATGGAATACTATGCAGCCATAAAAAAAGATGAGTTTGTGTCCTTTGTAGGGACACGGATGCAGCTGGAAACCATCATTCTTAGCAAACTATCACAAGAACAGAAAACCAAACACCGCATGTTCTCACTCATAGGTGGGAACTGAACAATGAGATCACTTGGACTCGGGAAGGGGAACATCACACACCGGGGCCTATCATGGGGAGGGGGGAGGGGGGAGGGATTGCATTGGGAGTTATACCTGATGTAAATGACGAGTTGATGGGTGCTGACGAGTTGATGGGTGCAGCACAGCAACATGGCACAAGTATACATATGTAACAAACCTGCACGTTATGCACATGTACCCTAGAACTTAAAGTATAATAATAAAAAATAATTTTAAAAAAAATCCTGTCATTTGCAACAAAATGTATGGAACTGGAGATCATTATGTTAAGTGGAATAAACCAGGCACAGAAGACAAAAAAAAAAAAAAAAACATTAATACCTCATTCTAAATAGATAGACTAACCAGAGAGAAGATAATAGAAGGTAAAGACTTGAACAGCACAATAAACTGACTAGATCTAACAAACGTATACTTAAACACTCTACCCAACAATATCCAACTTCCTATGGAACATTTTCAAGTTTAGACTGTGTGGTAGGCCACAAATTAGGGTGTAGTATATTAAAAAAATATATATATATGAATGACACAAAGTTTATTCTCTGACAAATATAGGATAAAGTTAAAAATCTATGACAGAAGAAAAATTGGAAATTTCACAATTTTATGGAAATTAGCACACTGTTAAACAATGTATTAAATAGTAAATCAAAATGAAATTTAGAAAAAAATTTGATAAAAATAAAAATGAAAATACAACATATCAAAACTTATGGAACACAGAGAGAGTAATGCTAAGTGGGAAATTTATAGCCTTAAATGATTACACTAAAATCCAATAAATATCTCAAATTAACAACCTAACTATGCAACTGAAAAATCTGTAAAAAGAACAAACTGAATCCAGAGCTAACAAGAAGGAAATAATAAAGATTACAGTCAAAATAACAAACTAGAGAACAAAAATTAAATTGAGAATATAAACAAAATCAAAAGTTGTGTCTTTAAAAAAAAAAAGAACAATTAATTATCCAGATTGACTAAGAGAAAAAAAGAGAAGACTCAAATTAGTAAAAACCAAAAATGAAAGAGACATTACTGTCGATTCTATAGAAATAAAAATAATTATAAGAAAGTACTATGAATAATTGTATCCCAACAAATGATAAGCTAGATGAAATGGAACAATTTCTAGAAAGGCAAAACATATCAAGGCTAAATCACAAAAGTATTTTTAAAAATTGGAATAAACTTATAGCTAGCAAGAAATTTAAATCAGCAAACAGAATCTCCTGACCAGAAAAAGGGTCTGGCATCTTTGTTGGTGAATTCTATCAAACACTTAAAGAACAAATATCAATCTTTCTGAAATTTTCCAAAAATTGAAGAGGAGGTAACACTTTTAATTCACCTAATTCATTTTATGAGGCCAATATTACCCTCATATCAAAGCCAGATGAAAATATTTTTGCATGAAAAGAAAAATACAGATCATTATCTGTTATGAATATTGATGCAAAAATCCTCATCAAAATACTACTAAACTAAGTTTCATAGTATATTAAAATTATATTCCATAGATAAGAGGATTTTATTTCTGAAATGCAAGGATGGTTCATCATATAAACATTAATTCATGTAACATATAACATTTACAGAATGACTACATGGTCATCTCAATTGATGTGGAAAAAGTATTTAACAAAATTTAATATCCTATAGTGATGAAAAAAATCTTAAGAAATAGGAATAGAAAGAAGCTACCACAATGTAATAAAAGCCATATAAGAAGTCACAACAAATATCATACAAATGTTGAAAAAAATGAATCTTTTCCTCTAAGATCAGCAACAAGGCAAGAATGCTCTCTTTCACGACTTCTATTTCACATGATTGTGGAAGTCCTAGTCAGGACAATTATGTTAGAAGAGCAAACAAGAGTCCTCCAAATTAGAATGATGAAAAAAATTATCTCTGTACCCAAATGATATAATCTTAGATGAAGAAAACCCTGAATCTCTCTCTCTCACACACACATACACACACACACACACACGCAATTAGAATTAAAAACTAAATTCAGCGAATTTATAGGATATAAAGTCAACACATAAAAATCACTTGCATTTATGCACATTAACAATCAACAATGTGAAAATAAAATTAAGAAAATAATTTCATTTATAGTAGAATAAAAGATAATCAAATACTGTAAGAGGCTAAAACAAAAACAAATACTTTGTACACTAAAAGCAGCAAAACATTTCTGAGAGAATTAAAGAAGGTATAAATAAGTGGGAAGATATGTTAATTCTGCCCAATCTACAATAACTTTCACACATATTCTCAAATGATTTAAAACAAGGGTTTCAAGATCATTCAACGGGGAAAAGACAAATGATCTTGAGAAAACTGGATACGGCATGTAAACGTCTAAAACTGGACCCTTTCTAATGCCACATACAAATGATGTTGTTGTTTCCTTTCTTTTTCTTTTTTTTTTTTTTTTTTTGAGACGGAGTCTTGCTCTGTCCTCAGGCTGAGTGCAGTGGCATGATCTCAGCTCACTGCCACCTCCACCTCCCAGTTTCAAGTATTTCTCCTGCCTCAGCCTCTGGAGTAGCTGGGACTACAGGCATGCACCACCACGTTCAGCTAACTTTTGTATTTTTAGTAGAGACGGGGTTTCACCTTGTTGACCAGGATCGTCTCTATCCCTTCACCTCGTGATCCGCCAACCTTGGCCTCCCAAAGTGCTGGGATTACAGGCATAAGCAACCACACTCGGCCCTACCACATACAAATCTTAACTCATAATGAATCCATGACCTAAATGTAAGACCTAACGCTATAAAACTCTTAGAATAAAACATAGGGCAAAAGCTTCATGACAACCGCACTTGGTGATGGTATTTTATATCTGACACCAAAGACATAAAAAAATACAAATTGTACTTTATGAAAATTATTTTTAAATATGCATCAAAAGACAGTATTAACAGAATTTAAAAAAAAAAAAAAAAACACCAAACGGGAGATATTACTTGCAAATGTTATGTTTGATAAGGAATTTTATTGTTCTGAATATATGGAGAATTCCTAAAATTCAACAATAAAAACACAGCAAATTAAAATATAAATGAAGAACTTGAATAAACTTTTCTCCAAAGAAGATACATGAATGGCCAACAAGCAAGTGAGAAAATGCTCAACATCACTAATCATTAAGGAAATGCAAATCAAAACTACAGTAAAATACCACCTCACACCCATTACGATGGGTTCTATGAGAAAAACAGAAAAAAAGCTTTAACAAGGGTATGGAAAATTACAACACTTATAAACTGTTGGTAGAAATGTAAAATGGTATGGTACAGTTACTGTAGAAAAGAGGAAGAGTTTCACAAAAAAATAAAAATAGAGTTACCATATGAACCAGCTACCCTGAAAACAGGGTCTGGTCTGGAAGAGATATTTGTACACTCATATTTATATCAGCATTACTCACAAGAGCTAAAATGAAGAAGCAAACCAAGCGTCCTACATTTGAATGAATGGATAAGCAAAATGTGCACACAATTAAATATTATTCATCCTTAAAGAAAATTCTGACAATTCAAAACATTTGGTTTTGCTAAGGTAATACATTTATTTATAACCAAATATATTGGGTTGGTGAAAAAGTAATTTCCGTTTTTGCCATTACTTTCAACTGCAAAAACCACAATTACTGTTGCATTAAGCTAGTATTTTACAAAAGAGCTTGTGTCTTGTAGAAAATGTATATTTTTATATTTGTATAACTTCCTTCAACTTTTCTGAAAAAAATTGTGGGGAGTTGATATTGATAGGTAATAACAAAATGAAAAATGGTAGAACTAACTCAAAATGGCAGAACTAAGAATGAGTCATAACTTAGATGCTTGAATTTATCTTGTCATCCTGAGACCGAGTCATGAGAGCGGTTGCCTACTTGATCTAGGCATAATGCCAAATATGGTTTGAAATTTAATTTAGGTGTTGCTATTGCCCTAGTATTATTTTCTGTGAATGAATTTACTTTTCTTAATTAAGCCATAGTTAACTCAAAAAGTATGACCATTATGTTTAGTGAAATTATTTCTGGATTATGTTTCTATTCGGAGAACCTGTCTCTCCAGCTTCATCATGAAGCTGAGGTTAGGACTTTGCTTAAAACCACATATTCTTGTTTTCTTCCTCTCTTAACCTGCTTCTCTCTCGTTTACAAGATTTTTATCTGTTTGTTTCTGTTTTCTGTTTTCCAGAAACCCCTTCTTAATAAGTCACTTGCAGAGGAATCCTGATATTAAGGTTTTGTTCTGTGGAAATCACCCTACGCTGTAAATTACTTTTACTTTATTTCTTCCAAAGTTCAAGAACAATAATGATTCAATAAGTATCGAGTGCTAAATACGTGCCATATTTCCTAGTATGGAAAATATGTTAGTGATACTAAGTCAGGATGAAGGTGACAGTGAACTCCAAACAATAGTGGATTCCAAAAGATCAAAGTTTATATCTGTCTCCCATAAATAGGGGTAATTCAGGGTGTGTATGGATTTTTCTACCAGCAGGAACAAAAGTTCCTTGTATTTTTTATCTTGTTCAGCAAGAACGCTTACACATACTAATCAAACATGGCGGTGCGTCCTTGTAAACTGCCAGAAGAAGCAAGAGGGAGGGGTAGGGAATATCCCTGGATTTCAAGACAGTTTTCAATTTGTAAACGTAAAATAACAACCATTAGTGTGAGCTTATCACAAGGACAAGCTTGTGGCAACAAGGATGGGAAAGCTAGTCTTTATTTTGGGTAGTCATATGCTTATCAAATATTGACAGGGTAGTTTAAATAGATAATAATGAGCTCATGAATATTGGGTAAAAAAGAGTAGTCTCTACCACAGCAAGAAAAAAAGATAACCTTCCTTTTTCCTCTCAAGCATGTATTTTACTGTGTAGGAGTGTTTTAGGCATTCCAAAAACATGAATTAAAATATCTCAAAGTATTCCTTACAACCAATTAACTAAACTCTTGTTGTTATTTTAATTCAAGTAATAAATCTAAAATGTTTTTTAAAAAGGATAAATTTGAGGCAAATCTAAACATCATAAAAGTCTGTTGAATCCCTGCAGAAGACTTTTATAGCTACTCAAGATAATCTAACGTCCACCTTATTCCAAAAGACTGTTTGAAAGCAAGATTTCTTCTGCAGCAAAAAAAAAAAAAAAAAATCATTTTTGTCATATGACGCCAAAGAATTGTATCAGCTACTTAAATACGCTGAATTTTTGGTCCTCTTTGTGTTGTGATTTTGCAGAAGTGTTCCCATGAATAAATATTTTGGAGTCATCTATCTAGAAATGCAACATTCAGCAAGTCTGGTTAGAAGCACATTTACTGAGAAAATGTCTGTTTCACATAGAAACAAATATATTTAGGAAAATGTTCCACTGAGATGAAAAATGTTTTTCATTCTGATTTCAAAGAGTTTCAGAAGGCTTAGCACTAATTCTCTCATTCAGGTTTGCAGATAAATTTGCTAATTAATATGATCTATTAAAAATATAATTTAAAATTACCAGTTAATTTGATTTCTTAAAGACGATAAACTCCATGAAGGCAAGGATGATGATCCTTACATATTCACATTTTATTACTAGCATTTAACATAGTGCCTTGCCTGAAATAGAAATACAATACATATATTTTTAATTAAGTACTAATTCATAAATTTGCTAATGAGAAAAAATGGACACTGCTATTTTGCTTAGTTTAGTGATCCTGAATTGCGAGGTTTGGGAGAGGGGAATGGGATGAATGACTCATTATGCTAGCTAGAAAATTCTACTTGTCAGATCCAATTGTATGCCTACCTTCATTTCCTTTGCAAATGTTGCAGTCATTTTTTTTTTTTTAATGACACAAATAACAAAGGAAACTAAACAATAAGGGCATGAATTTTCTGAAAGCCAGTGTACTCTTGCTTATTGTGTGTTATCTGTGTGCCACTCAAACTTATATAAACCATGGAGATTAACAGCATAACTATGGTATGCATAGGGCTACAGACATTCTTTCTATGATACAATGGGAATTTAGAAACTTTTTGAATAAAGAGATGAATGAATGAGTAAGTAAACTAAAGGCAAAATGAATGAAATTCATATTAAAAGCCAACAGAACTGGAAATTTTACTGTTGAGTTGCAGAAATAAATGTTCAGTCATTAGAGATTACACTCTGGAAATTATTCTGTATTCAGATAAATAATTTCTCTGAAGTAATAGAGGGTACTCCAGCTTCTGAGTGAGTGGCTCAACTTGAGTTTTGCAGAAAAAGAGTACCTGGATCCACAGGTAATATATGTAGTCAAATCTCAATTACGGAGTAATAAAGGGCATGAAATGTTCTATGCATAAATTCTATGCATATTATAGTTAGAATTCAGTAAGGATTCATCCAGATGCAGAAGATTCAAGTAATCTATGACTGGAAAATTAGAAAACGGAATTGAATACATCTAGCAAGACAGTTAAAACAACTGGGTAGAAAACACATAGGAAAAAGTTCCTCTGATGTAAAGGGCATGAGATGCTATCACACAAGCTCTGCAACATTTTGATATATTTGCAGACCTCCAACATATGATTCATATGCAATGCTGTAGATTACAACATGAACCACCCTACAAATTACTTACAAAGGGCTAGTAGACTTTTTTCCCTTGATATCTTACCCTTTACAAAAAATCTGTAATGCTAGTATTCAGTCTCTAACAACCTCTTTCATCGTATTCACTGGCACAATGCTGGTGTTTCTTTAGAGAAGGAGATCAAAAAACTTTTTTTTTGTTGTTTATGGTAGGAGAACTAACTATGAGATCCAAGTTGGAAATATATGAACTCATTGAGCAGGACTATAGATATCACATCTAATGGTCATTATATATGTGATTAATATAAATAATATAATAATTATTATATAATTAATATAATAGAAATGTCCCATACATATAAGAGCACCTACTGTGTGCCTGGACTGTTTCCTTGCTTTCAAGGTAGACAATTTTCCATTTACAAAGTTCCAGTTAAATTATATAATTAGTTAAACTTAGGCATGTTCAACTTATTCCTTTGCTTACCTAAAAGATAGATAAAATTTTTACTTGGACTGAATATAAATTTAAAAAAAAAAAAAAAAAAGCAGTTGACTTAAGAGCTCCTGAGGAGGAAAAAAAGAAAATAAGAAGTCTAATAAAGGTTGCTTTATAAGTAGTTTGTCTATCAACAAATAAATATGTTGCCAGGCGTGGAGGCTCACTCCTGTAATCCCAGCATTTTGGGAGTCCGAGGCTGGTGGATCACCTGAGATCAGGAGTTCAAGATGAGCCTGACCAACATGGTGAAACCCCATCTCTACTAAAAATACAAAATTAGTCAGCTGTGGTGGCGCAGGCCTGTAATTACAGCTACTGGGGAGGCTGAGGCAGGAGAAACGCTTGAACCTGAGAGGTAGAGGTTGCAGTTAGCCGAGATCATGTTAGCCTTGGTAACAGGAGTGAAATTCTGTCTCACAAAAAAAAAAAAAAAAAAGTATGCTTAATTAGTTTTAGAGCTATTTTTAAATTTTAGCTGAGCAACAGATAATGAATAAAAATTATTTTAAAATATTATAGCTCTTTATTTTGACTAGATCAAGGAAGAAAAAAACCCAGATCAACATTCTTAATTTTATTTTTTGTCTTTTATGAAGGGATAATTATGCTATAATTTCAGATTATTTAGCCATGTTTTATTTTTAGTAAGTAAAGTTATAATTTGGAAAAAATAAAAATCATAAAAATTAGATAATCATGGATTTGTTTCTATCAATTTTCACTAGAAACATTAATATACTGTGCTTTCAATATCAATATCAAGAAAAGTAACTTCTAGAATTATTTTCTCTAAAGAGATTTTATTCAGTACATTGATAGCAGCATAATCAATTGCTTGATGCACTGTGTTTGTTTTGTTTTCTAATGGGAAAACTCTTTAATGAACACAATTCATATAGATTTGTAACCATGGGTTGTAAAGAAACACTCATATTTGAGTGATTCTATATCAGAAGACAATATAACATAAGATGAATACAAATGTGATTAGATATATATAATGGCAGTCAATCATAATCACCATGGTGAAAATAAATTTCATGGAGTGAAAATCTAAAGGCATTGCTTATCTTCCTCTTAAAATGAAAATCTGCTAGCCAGAATGAAAATGGGTCGCTCATCAGCATGTCTTAATTCACTGAATAATGACTTTGCTTTTATGGTAGAAATTCAAGTCAGAAGAGGGACTCAAAGAGTGCTCAGTGGGAAGAAACTGTACCTCCCCAGAGCTGATGAACTTCAGAACTGAGGTAAGTTGAGGAAAGAATGGAAATCAGGCATCCTACTGTATCTGTAGCAAGCACTCAGACTGAAAATATAATAGATATTGATGCTTACCCACAGAGATGAATAGTTGAAGAAAAAAGGAGAAATTTTTCAGCTCCTGTTGATTCCATATTCTTCTTCTCATGACTGGTGCTTGAAAGCTAGTCAAATGATTCAAGAATACCACTACTCCCAGAATGTATCTAATTGGATAAATGGTGGCAGGTTATGGCTTCCACTACTGGAGAGGTAGTTATAGTTACTTTATAGTTTTGTGTAAGGCAGCTTTGTGATGCTCAGAGAATTCTGTTATTTTTGAAAAACTAAGATAATAATGCTTTTATCCTTATTTTTAGACATGTATTGGCACTTCAGAGAGTGAATCCAAACCCTATCACATTCCATTATCAGTAAAAAAACTGCAGGATAACACTAGAAAAAACACCTACCTTAAAACACAAGAAAAGAAAATATAGGCTTTACATATGTTATAATATTTATTTAGTAGTCTTATTCTTCAGAAAACAAAAAATATACTCTTCATAAATAACCTAATTTTAGTCACATGTACATGACAGTACATTTCAACATATTTAATTAATTTTTATGGTAATTTATCAATAAGTGTAGTACAAAATGATGTGCAAATAATTTGGAGGTAAGAAGGTAAAGATCAACAAACAAAACCATTCTTATGGTTTTCAGAGAAGTGAGGTCACAGGACAAACCAAAGCCCTAGAAGTTATAGAGAGAGACAGGTAGATACAGGGAATCACAACTTATCTGAGCAGAAATTTATGAGCAGAAGCCTCCATGTGAATTAGTAAAAGCATAGGAAAACCTAAATTATAATTATTAATTGCTGGAGGCTCAGTATGGGCAAGCCTAAGAGACAAAAAAAAAAAAAAGCAATCTCCAGGAAGATTCAGTGATAGAAGGACCCTCATGCTTTTGTTAGCTTTAGCTCCAGGAGCTGTCTCAGGTTCTTATAGTGAATACAGAAGAAAAACACTATCATGTATGCAACAGAGGGAGCAGAAAAGAAACCATTTGAAATAGGCCAGAGTATTCTATGGTTAACAAGGCCAGCACTCGGGAAAAACAATTGTAACAGAGCCTAACCTGCTGAGGTTATATCAGAGTTTGTCCTACCTAGGGGAAGGGAATTAGCCAACTCCAGCTGACTTTAGTCTTCCATGGAATGGAAAGGAAATACACAACTTAAGTCCCTCCGTCAGCCATCCTACTCTACCTAACCCGGGGGAAAAAGGAGAAGCAGTTGTGAGGTTCACAGTCTAAGGGCACAGACTCATCAAAAGACTGAGACCTACCCATAGAACTAAAGAACATTTCCCCTGCCCTGACATCTTACAACCACATTATTAAAGGTATGTTTAATGTATTTCCTTTTACCCAGTACATCACCTCTGCCAAGGACCCCAAAAATTACAAAGCACAATACAAGGCAAAAAAAAAAAGACAGTTTGAGGAGACTGAACAAGCATCCAAACCAGAGTAATGTATGCCAAGATTGTTAAAATTTTTAGAGCACAATTTTTAAAAACTACAACTAACACTTAAATAACTTTAATGGAGAAAGTAGACAACATGCCATAACACATGAATAATGTAAGCAGAGATGGAAATCCTCACAATAAAACTTTTTCTAAATGCTAAAAGTAAAAAGCACCAAGCACCAAGAAACATGGATGCCAAAAAATTGGACACTTAGACATATTATATTCAAGCTTCAGAAAATCAAAGACAAAGAAAACATACTCAAAGAAATCAGAGGAATAAAACAATTTAACTATGGGGAGCCAGAGGTAGAATTACATTTAACTTATCTTCATAAACCATGCAAACAGAATGAGAGTGGAGAAATATTTAAAGAGCTGAGTGAACAAAAACCTGTCAATGTGGAATTCTTGACCTCTTGGCAAATGATCCTTTAGAAGAGAAGAGAAAGGTTAAATAACTTTTTAGACACACAAAAATTAAGGAAAAATGTTACCAGTAGAACTGTCTTGCAGGAAATGTTAGAAAAAGTGTGTCAGAGATAAGGATAATATAAATTAGAAACTTGTATCTTCATGAAGAAAGAAAGAATTTCAGAAAATGAATACTAAATCTGGAAAGAATATATATTCTACCTGTTGTTAATTTAAGGGACAACAGTTTACAGTTTTTCCCACATATTAGGAATAGTATATTTCATTATATATACACATATATATACACATATAATGAAATACACTATTTCTACATTTATTTACATAAATGTATAAATTATATAAAATGTATATGTTTATGCATAACTATATATAAAATATATAAAAATAGATTTCTTTTTTCACACACATATGTGAGAAAATGAATGACAGCCATGATGCAAGGGACAACAAGGAGAAATTGGGAAGATGTTGTTTTTATAATGGATCTGTACTACTCAGAAAGCAGTATATTATATTATCTGCAGTGAAAACAGTGCTTAGATGAGAGATACAAATGTAAATTGGAACTGTATGGCAACTACTAACAAAAAATAAAAACACAAATAGAAGCATAATTGATAAGCTAAAAGAAGAAAATGAATCATAAATGTTCAAATAAAATCACAAAAGGTAGTAAAAGCATGGAAGACAAAAGCAAGGAAAAGAACAAATAAGATGTTGTAAAAAATATGGTAGATAATAATCCAAATCTATCAACAATCACCTTAAATGTCAATGGTCTAAGTACACCAATGAAAAGATAGAGCTAGAGTGGATCAAAAAACAAGATCCAAATATATGTTTTCTATAAGAAACCACTTGTAAATATTGAAACATATAGATTGAAGGTAAATGATGAAGAATACTATACAATGTGGACAATAATCCAAGGAAAACAAGAATATCTGTATTAATTTTAGAAAGAACAGAAGTCACAGCAAGGAAATCATCAGAGATAAGAGAGGAATATTATGTAATGTCAAAAACAATACTTCACAAAAATATAGCAATCCTTAACATGTATGTGGCTAACAAGTAAGCATAAAAGTATGTAAAAACTTAGACATTTAAATAGATGAGACCATTATTTTTGTTAGAGACTTCAACACTTTTTCAAAAATAGCTGCAGCAGGCAAAAAATCAGTAAGGACACAGATGAACTCAACACCACCATTAATCAAATAAATGTAATTTATATCTATGAATTACTTCATTCAACAAGCAGCAAACACATTTTTCTCAAGCTTATATGGAACATTCACCAAGATAGAACACATTCTGAGCCATAAAGGGTAACTTATCAAATTTAAAAGAATAGAAACCATACAAATCCTGCTGTGAGACCAAAGTGAAATTAAACAAAAAATCAATTACAGAATAATAGCTGGAAAACCCCTAAATACTTGTAGAGTAAAGAACAATCTTTTATATAACACATGAGTCAAAGAAAAAACTTAAGAAAAATGTTTAAATTTTTATCTAAATTAAATTGAAAATACAATTTTTAAAAATCTGTGAGATGCAGTGAAAAAAATGCTTAGAGGAAAATGTATAGCACATAAGAAAAATGAAAAGATCTAAAATCAATATTCTAAACTTACATGCCAGGAGACTATAAAAAGGGTAAATTAAATCAAAAGTTAGTGGAATATAAGAAATAATAAAACATTAGAACAGAAATCAATGAAATTGAAAATTGGGGATGAAGAGAGAAAATCAATAAAGCAAATGCTGGTTTTTAAAAAGATCAATAAAATCAGTAAGCTCCTAGTCAGACAAACTAAGAGAAAAAGAAGACAGACATAAATTACTAATACCAGAAATGAAAGAAATCATCATATACATCCACTATAGATCCATGGAACATTCAAAGAAAAGTAAAGAAATATTATGAATAACTCTATGCCCATAAATCTGATAAATTGGATGCAAGGTATTAATTCCTTGAAAGACACTATCTGCCAAAACTCATACAAGAAGGAAAATGCAATCTGAATAGGCCTAGATCCATTAAAGGAATAGAATCAGCCAGTAAAGCCTTTCAAAACAGAAAGCATGAGATCTTGATGGGTTCACTGATGAATTTTCCCCAAATTAGGACCAAGAAAATTATGTTCCATCTCACCACTGCATTTCAATATTGTACTAGAAGTCCTAGCTAATGCATTAAGACAAGAAAATAAAATAAAAGGTATACAAAATTGGAAGAAATAAATAATACTATCTTAGTTCACAGATGGCATTATTATCTATGTAAAAATCTGAGAGAAAATATTTTAAAAACTAGAATTAATAAGTGATTATAGCAAGGCTAAAGAATACAGTTCATACATAAAAGTCAAATACTGTCCTATAAACAAGCAATAAACAACTAAAATTTCAAATTAAAAACATAGTATTCTTTATATTAGTACCCTTAAAAATGAAATATTGAGCATAAATTGATTAAATGTGTGTCCAAGATCTATCTAAGGAAAACCACAAAACTGATGAAAGATAGCAAATAACAAAATAAACAGAAAGTTATTCTATGTTCTTGGATAGACTCAATGTTGTCAAAATGTCAATACTTCTCAACTTGTTCCATAGATTGGACACCATTCTCATCAAAATTCCAGCAAGTTATTTTGTGAATATAGGTAAACTTATTCAAAAGTTTATATTCAGAGACAAAAGACCTAGGATAAGCAACTCACTATGGAAAGAGAAGAAAAAGTAAGAGGACTGACACTACTCAATTTCAAGACTTACTGTAAAGCTACAGTAATCAAACAGGGTGATATTAAAACAAAACAAAAAAAAAGACAGAGAGATCAATGGAGTAAAGCAGGGAGCCTAGAAATAAACCTGCAGAGACAGTTTTTTTTTTCACTAACTGTGTTGAAAGCAGTGGAGATTCATAAGCAAAGAAATGAATCTAGACATGGACCTTACAGTTGTCACAAAAAGTAACTAAATATAGGCCATACACCTCAATGTAAGATGCAAAACTACACAGCTATAAAAGACAGTGGAAAACCTACATGATCTTCAGAATGATTACGAATATTTAGATACAGCACCAAAGGCATGATCCATGGAAAAATAATTCATAAACTGGACTTTATTAAAATAAAAACTTGCACTCTGAAAAACAAGGTAAAGAGAATGAGGTTAAAAAAACACAAACTGGAAAAATTATTTGCAAATGATACATCTGAAAAATAAATAACCCCCAAAATTCAACAATAAGAAAATAACCTGCCGGGCACGGTGGCTCACGCCTGTAATCCCAGCACTTTGAGAAGCCGAGGTGGGCGGATCACGAGGTCAGGAGGTAGGGACCATCCTGGCTAACGTGGTGAAACCACGTCGCTACTAAAAATATAAAAATTAGCTAGGTTTTGTGGCGCACGCATATAGTCTCAGCTACTCGGGAGGCTGAGGTAGGAGAATCGCTTGAACCCAGGAGACGGAGGTTGCAGTGAGGCGAGATCGCGCCACTGCACTCCAGCCTGAGTGACAGAGCGAGACTCCGTCGCAATAATAATAATAATAACAACAACAACAACAACAACCTGCTTTTAAAAATGGCCCAAAGACCTAAACATACACCTTATTAAAGATATACATGGTAAGCAAGCATATAAAAAGATGTTCTATATCATATGCCACTGGGAAATTGTGAATTAAAACAAGATACCACTACACTCCAATCAGAATGACCAGAATCCAAAAATGTGACACTGTCAAATGTTGTCAAAGGAGGGGAGTAGCAGGAGCTTTCTTTCATTCATTGCTGGTAGAAAGGGGAAATGATATGGACAGTTTGAAAAGCAGTTTGCCAAGTTCTTACAAAACTAAACATACATTTACCACACAATCCAGCTAGTAAACTCCTTGGTATTTACTCAAAGGTGTTGTCCAAACAAAAACCTGCACGTGGATGTTTATAGAAGCTTTATTCACAACTGCTAGAACTTGGAAACAACCAAGATCTTTTTTCAGTAGGTGAGTAGATAAACTGTGGAATATGTAGACAATGAAATATTATTCTGTGCTTAAAAAAAAAAAAACAACAAATGAGCTATCAAGCCTTGAAAAAGACATGGAGAAGCCTTAAGTGCATATAACTAAGTGAAACAGCTTATCTGAAAGTCTTCCTGATTTCAATTATACAACATTAAGAAAAAGGCAGAAATATGGAGGCAGAAAAATGGTTAGTGGTTGCCAGAGCTTAGGCAGGGTGAAGGAATAAACAGGCAGAGCATATGAGTTCAGAACAGTGAAACTTTCCTGGATACATATTATTACACATTTTTCAGAATTCATAGAATGTAAAACATTGAGCGTGAACCCGAATGGAAGCTTTGGACTTTGGTTGATAATGATAGGTTATTGTGGATTCATCAGTTAAAACAAATGCACCACTGTAGTGTGGGATATAGATGGTGAGGGAGGTTGTATGTTTGTATGGGGAGAGTGGGGACAGACGTTATATAGGAACTCTCCGTGCTTTCTGCCCAATTTCCTGTAAAACTAAAACTACTTTAAAAAATAGTTTATTAATAAAAAGAAAACTTTGGACAGGTGCAGTAATTATGTGATAATTAAAATATCATAGGCCGTGTGTGGTGGCTCACGCCTGTAATCCCAACATTTTGGGAGGCTGAAGCAGGTGGATCATGAGGTCAGGAGTTTGAGACCAGCCTGGCTAACATAGTGAAACTCCATCTCTACTAAAAAAATAAAAATTAGTCAGATGTGGTGGCACACGCCTGTAGTCTCAGCTACTCGGGAGGCTGAGGTAGGAGAATCGTTTGAACCCAGGAGGTGGAGATTGCAGTGAGCCGAGACCGCAACATCACACTCTAGCCTGAACAACAGAGTGAGACTCTGTTTCAAACAAATATATATATATATATATACACACACACACACACATATACATACACATTATAAGTGTAAGCATGTATATGTTATATTCTAATAGATTTGCGAGCTTATTTTTATTATTTGGATTCGATATTGTTAAAACAGCTGTATGAAGAAAAGAGGTGAAAATTTTAAAATTTGCCTTCTATTTCAAATTTGATAAACTTTTAATTTGTCACTATTAAAATTGCAAAATTCATATAATGCATAACGTTTGATCTACACATATAATATACAATTATTTCTGAATCAAAATTTAGTAACTTAAAATTTGGGGAGGTACATTTACTCTTTAGTAGACAAACAGTGAAAAGAATAAGTAATTCTAAACATGGATAAAGTCTCGTTTTAAATGGACCAAATATTTACCTGTAATTAACATTCAGGTATGTTCAGAATTCTTTGACAAAATCGATGATTTTGTGTATACACATAGGTACATGCTGATTAGAAGGGTAGCAACGTGACAAATTCACAACTAATAACTCTTAATTGAATTACATGTGAATTATGCTTTAGCAAAAGTTATATATTCTGTTTTATTGAACATGCAATTGTTTCAATCAGTATTGATATTTTATTCCATGAGGAAATGATACAAAGGGAAATTGACCTTTGAGTTACTCAGTCTCACAATAAAGGGAAAAGAATGCTGGATTGCTTTGTAAAAATTACTTATAGGTGGAGAGCAAGTGGGCAAAACTCTAGAATATCCCAAGCAGTTAGGAGGAGTTAGGAGGACAGAATGATCCCTAAGAAAGCAAAGATGTGAGTTTTCCATTGTGCCTATTAGAATCCCCACTCCATGTACATAAGATCAGTTTTACAATCACAGGAAATGGCAGAGTGGGTAGTGAGGGGACTGAGAATCTTGTACCTTATTTGGGAGTATTTTACCTTATCTTCAGATTTATATAGCTCAGAGAAATACAAATGAGTGTCCATATCCTCTTTTATAAGGGAAACCTATATTTTAATTATACTAGATATTATTTTTCCACCTGTAGTATAACAGATCCATCTTGAAGGTGACTTTTATAGTATTATAATGTGGAATTATAATTAACACAATCCAAACAAAAGTTAATAAAAATTAAGAGATTTGAAGCATTTTCTATAGAAAAAAATAGAAAGGACAATATAAATTATTTTTAAAATTTTCTGTTCTAGAGTTCTCCAACTTCTGGATTGCTCATTAAATATGTATGTAAATTGATTAGTTAGTATCTTTAAAAAAGGAGAATTTTACATTTTTTTCCAAGAAACTGAACAGTAAAATATATTGCTTTTTCTATCAATATAATTGTTAAATTTATGGTATTTGTAAAATTTCTATAAAGCCTATGAGTTAAATATTGAAACCTAAAGTTTTCTAGTTTCTAGTTTTATGTATACAAAAACATTTGTACCATCATCATCTTAATTATAAGGTATACTTTTGTTTTGTTTTGTTTTGTTTTGCGACAGTTTTGCTCTTGTGGCCCAAGCTGGAGTGCAATGTTGCGATCTCGGCTCACTGTAACCTCCACCACCTGAGTTCAAGCAATTCTCCTGCCTCAGCCTCCCAAGTAGGTGGGATTGCAGGTGCCCACCACAACAGCTGGCTAATTTTTTGTAGAAATGGGGTTTCACCATGTTGGCTAGGCTAGTCTTGAACTCCTGACCTCCGGTGATCCACCTGCCTTGGCCTCCCAAACTGCTGGAATTACAGGTGTGAGCCACTGTGCCAAGCCTATTATAAGGCATTATTCTATAGTCCTACAATGGTTAAATCTAATGCTAGTATAATAGTTAAAAGGGTCAATATAACAGATGATTTGAATAAAACTTGTAAATATTTATTCAATTTCCCAAGCTTTTCAATTAGCTAGATTAAAAAGTTACTACTAACAATAATATTTATGTGTAATTATAAATCGTGTAGGCAACAAAATAATTTAAATAAGTGTTGTAGTCACAGAGGTGTTCTAATAGATTATGTTATATGATAAAATAGTAAAAATTCATAACGTAATATTTTTGTTAAAATACATTAATTGCCATTTCAGGAATACTTTCTACGTGTATTCTAATACTATTACATATAAATAAAAAATACTACAGGATCTGTTTTGAAGGATTTATTAAATTCAAAATATTTTTATGAAAAACTTACATTTAATATTAGTTTTTCCCATATATTCTTACAAATTCTGTCTTTATAGGCTCAAATCTTAGCTTTCACATTTTATTTCATAGAACTATCCCTTTGTAGAGGCTCATGATACAACTTTAATATCCCTTTATTTGTCATAGTAATGTAGATTATAATTATGTTTAAAACACATAGAGTATGCAACAAAATTCCATCAACCTTGTTCACAAAGATCAGTCTCAATTTACTGTGATTGTTTTACTAACATTTTTCTTTACCTTATCTATTGCACTCTTGATTGAATAATCATCATTGATTTGAAATACACAATAGAACTCGCAAAATGCAAAATATAATTGTACACTAATTTTTATTTTCTCAGAGGGAACCACAGAGGGAGAACATATGCCATTACATACACATGTATGGAATGTGTGTGGAATGTGTGTAATTTAAATGTATGTGGAAAGAATCTACATTTACTTTAATATAATAGACACGTAACATACATTTCATTCAGCTGGAATATTATATGCAGAATACTCTGATTAATAAATATTTTGCTATTCTTTAGGATGACCCCAAATAGTTTTTTTTTTTTTTTTTGAGACGGAGTCTGGCTCTGTCGCCCGGGCTGGAGTGCAGTGGCCGGATCTCAGCTCACTGCAAGCTCCGCCCCCCGGGTTTACGCCATTCTCCTGCCTCAGCCTCCCGAGTAGCTGGGACTACAGGCGCCCGCCGCCTCGCCCGGCTAGTTTTTTGTATTTTTTAGTAGAGACGGGGTTTCACCGTGTTCGCCAGGATGGTCTCGATCTCCTGACCTCGTGATCCGCCCGTCTCGGCCTCCCAAAGTGCTGGGATTACAGGCTTGAGCCACCGCGCCCGGCCACCAAATAGTTTTTAAGTAATTTACTTTACTTTGCAGATTGTCCAGGCTTTTATTTGCATACAAATACAGTTTACAGATTTGGCCAGTGAACAATCCTATGTATGACTAATCAGCCGACTTTGGTACTTAGAATTTAAACCACTAAATTTTGCTGATTGCAGCCAAACTGGGTATTTTTGAGCTTCATTATATAATTAGATATACATAAAATATTACTATCTTAGGACATTCCAGCAGAATAGTTATTTTATTAAACTAGTACTAATAGCTTACATAGCACTCAATATAACCCAGATTCTCTCTTCATATAATGCTCAAGAATGGAATTGATCTCTTTCCCAAAGATAGAGAATATTTTCAATTTAAATTGCCTCTAAAACGTAACTAGATTTTATACCTTAAAAACATATTAGAATAGAATAGGCCATTTGCAGTGACAAACAGTCTTAAAATCAGTATAGCAGGAGTCTCTGTCCTTAGATACCTTGAGGTCCAGGATGACAGAAAATATACCTCTGTGTCACAGCAATATCTGGAATATGTGTACTAACTCAGCTGCCGCTACAGGAAAAGACAAAGGAAAAATTGGATGTGGACCTTTCATTGTGATTCTCTGTATGTGACATAGAACATTACCATTCACAATTCCCTAGCCAGGAGAAGTAACATAAACACGCCTAACTACAAGGAGGACAGGAAAATATTTTCAGAAATACAGAATATGTGATAAGTGTTATCATTGCAATAATTTGTATAGCACAAGGGGAAAACAAGAAACAAATCAGAAATCCAAATGAACTATAATGTAAGTGTTTCTATGTTAGAAGGCAAAATTATTTTAAATATAATAAATTGCTTCAAATACTCATAATTACACTCTACATTTACATGTGTCTATCCCAATCTGGCTAACTGTAGGTGCGTAACTAAACTGAACTTCATAATGCATCAGTCCTTTCACAAAGTATTTCAGATGGTTTTCTTAACAATGATGTGGCAGACATTTAAATAAGAATGGATCTGTTTTTAACTCAACAAGCTCTTCTGAAAGCAGTCGTCCCTAAAGTCTCTGCCTTAATTTCCACATTACTAATTTTATTTTACAAATAAGCAGTATAATAAATTATTTTCTATTTTAATTTAAAAGTTGACAAGCGGGACCTAATTAAACTAAAGAGCTTCTGCAAAGCAAAAGAAAATATCAATGAAATTAACCAACAACTTACACAATGGGAGAAAATATTGCAAACTATGCATCCAACAATAGTCTAATATTCAGAATCCATAAGGACCTTAAAAAATTCAACAAGCACAAAACAAGTAACCCCATTAAAAGATGGACAGAAGAAATAAATGAACACTTCTCAAAAGAAGACATGCATGCACAACAAACGTAAAAATAGTTCAGCATCATTAATTATTAGAGAAATGAAAATCATAACCACAGTGAGATATTGTTTCATGCTAGTCAGAATGATTATTATTAAAAAGTCAAGACATAATAGATGTTGGTGAAGTTGCAGAGAAAAGGGAATGCCTCTATACTACTGGAGGGAATGTAAATTAGTTCAGCCACTGTGTAAAGCATGTGGGATTTATCAAAGAACTTGAAACAGAGCTACCATTCAACCCAGCAATCTCATTACTGGGTATATACCCAAAGGGAAATAAATCATTCTACCAAAAACAGGCATGAACTTATATGTTGATCATGTCACTACTTACAATAGGAAAGACATAGAATCAACTTAGGTGCTCATCAATGGTGGAATGGATAAAGAAAATATGGTGTATACACACCATCAAATACTGTGCAGCCATAAAAAATAATGGAATCTTTTCCTTTGCAGCAACGTGGATGTACCTGGAGGCCATTATTCTTAACAAACTGATTCAGGAACAGAAAACCAAATACTGCATGTTCTTAATTATAGGTCAGAGGTAATCATTGAGTACACATGGTCATAAAGATGGAAACAATAGACATTGGAACCACTAGGGGAGGGAGGGAAGGAGAGGTGATGTGGATTGAGAAACTACCTACTGGGTATTAGGCTCACTACTTGAGTGACAGGATCTTTTGTATATCAAATCTCAGCATCACATAATATACCCATGTAAAACACCTGCACAAGTACCCCATACACCTAAAATAAAAGTTGGAATTAAAAAATAATCAATTAACAACTTTATACTTTTATTTTCCAAACTTACAAATATATTTTACAAATTTTATCCAATATTAAATTACAATTAGCCCCCTTAAAAGTGGGGAAATAAAGGCGATATCAGTTGTTGAAATTATAAAATGCATGCCTGTGTTAGATTAATCAGCTGTACCTTGATAGAAAGGTATTAGGTCCTGTAAGCCACAGGAAAGAAGAAAGATTAAAAGGACCGAGAAATATATTGACACGGAAGTTTCTAAAACAGGTTTTAAAATTGCGATGTTAATCATTCCTGCCAGAAAAATAAATGACATTCTATAAAAATAGATTTTGCGCACCTCAATTCAAAAATCTGAAATCCAAACTGCTCCAAAATTAAAATCTAATGAGCACTGATATGGTGCCACAAGGCAAATATTCCATATTTGACCTCATGTGATGAGTCATAGTCACCATGCAGGTGCACAACACACAGTTTAGTCCATGTTTCCAAGGGTATTAAACACGCTCCTAGCCCTCTTTCGCTGTGATAGAACTTTTTCAAGCAAACCAAGATTATCCCACAATAACACACCCATGAAGAGTCATAAAACGATATCTCTGCAGGCTAAAAGGCACCAACTACAGCTGCATTCTGATGTCTCACATGGGGCCAAGGCCTACGTGCATTACTCACTGTGTTTTTGACTTATTCTATGCTCTGTGGTACAATGATATTGTTAAAAATGCCAAAAGGGCCTGCAGGTACCCCTGTAGGTAACAGTGATAAGAAAAGTAGGAAGCATTTATGTTTATAGCACAGAAAGTCAAGCTGTTGGAGAAACTAGACAGTGGTGGAAGTGTGAAACATCTTACAGAAGACAATGGTATTGAAATGGCCACCATGTATGACCTGAGGAAACAGGATACAACGTCTGAGCACTATGCTGAAAGTGATAACCAAAGTTAATGAAAAATAGAAAAAAAAAAAAAAACCACTGCATAAAGCTAAAAATGAATATCTCAATTGTGTATTGAAAGAGTGGATCCATCAGCATCTCAGTGAGGCCACATAATGGTATGCTGATCACAATAAAATGACAATTGAAGGAAAATGTGAATATTTAACAAGCAGATTGCAGAAATTTAAGAAAATACAAAGCACTATTTTAAAAAAGATTTGTCATTATAAAGCATCTTCTGATCGTGAAGCAACAAAGAAATTCATTGATGAGTTTTCTGAGGTTATTGCTGATGAAAATCTGATGCTAGAACAAGTCTATCATGATGAGGAAACACCAATGTTTCATCATTATTGCTCCCGAAAGACACTGACTATAGCTAATGAGGCAGTCCCTACAGGAATTAAGGATGCCAAGGACTAAATAACTGTGATAGGATGTTTTCATGCATCAGACATGCTTAAAGCCTAGGTCCTTTCTGTTGTCAAGAAAATAATTTCTTACCAGCACATTATTATACTAATAAAATCACGTATCACTAGGGACATCTTTTCTGATTGATTTTACAAACATTTTATACCAGTGGCTGTTTCTCACTGGTGGGAACCTGGGCTTAATGACAACTGCAACATTTCGTGATTCCTTGATAACACTTCTACTCGTCCTCCAGCTGAAATGTTCATCAAATTAATGTTATGTCATTTACTTTTCTCTAATTGTGACTTTATTAATTCAGACATATGATCAAGGTATTCTAAGATCAATGAAGAGGATGAACAGGACGGTTTTCAAGGAATCACAAAATCTTGCCATTGTTGATGAACAAAGTAATGACTTTGAAGGAGTCCATGTGTTAAGTGAAAAAAAATGATGTCTGACCTCTACGTATGCATAAAATTTACCTTCAGAGTCCATCAATAAGCTGGAGGAAGTGGCTACAGAAGTTGTTAACCTTTACAATGAGGCTCCTGTTGTTTATTTATCAACTGGTGGTGAACGAGATGAAATAGTACTAAATCAAGGTGATTGTGATAATAGTGACAATGAAGGTGACATTAATAATGCAGACAAATTGTATATAGATGACAAGGTAAAAAATGTGTGATGAGCTGATTGAAGGGCTAGAGCAGTCTGCTTTCACTAGAGAACAAGAAATCCTGTCTGTTTAAATATCAATGATATAAGACAAAAAACCATGAGACTCTAGAGGAAATATTTTGAAAAGCCATTCAGCAGAATGCCTCCTTGTCCAGAGAGGACCCACTTCCTGTTTCCTTGATGTCATTGTTGATTCTTCTCAATCAACAAAAATAAAGTACAGTGAACAGTGACTTTTGCTGTTTGCTCTTGTTGTTTAATGGCAAATACAGGTATTCAGGTGATGCTACTGCGCTTCTTAGTTAACGCTGAACACATTATTCATTCACTGTAGTAATGGTATATCATTTCTTTTAGTTTTAAGTGTGTATGTGTTAATAAGCATAAAACAATGATTGCTTATAGTTAGTATACAAATTCAGAGTCAGGAAAAATAGTCAGGCCAAAGAACCTCATTGTCCACAGGAGTGGCTGAGATAGTGACACCTTTGCTTTTCTGATGGTTCAATGCACATAAACTTTGTTTCATGCAAAAAATCACCTAAAATACCTTATAAAAATATTGTCAGACAATGTGTATAAAGTATATATAAAACATAAATGAATTTTGTGTTTGGATTGGGTCTCATCCTCATGGTATTTTATTATGCATGTGTAAATATTCCAAAATCTGAAAAAAGTCTAAAATCTGAAACTCTTCTAGTTCCAGGTATTTCAGATAAGGGGTATCTGACCTGTGTTATATACTCTGGGCCAAATGTAAGATATAATACAAAAACCATCATGGAGACAAAACAGGCTGTCACATATTGTCACTATGAATATAAAGTGCTAAAGTGTGTTTTTGTAATTCATTTTATTGTTGCCAATCAAAAATTTCTAAATTATGCATTTCACTAATATCAGTAGTTTTTGCACATCTGTAGATGAAGTACAAAAGTGTTCATCTCTGCATTGCTTTTCATGACAAAACATAGCAAACAAACTTAAAGATAAATAATGAAATAAATTGTGGGGCATCTATTTTATGAAATACTTCATAACTGTTAAAAAGCTGTATATGAATTAACCTTATGAGGCGAGAAAGACTCTCTAAGGCATAGTGTTAAATGACAGAAGCACATACTAAAATTACTTTTTACAGCTAATATTTATGTTTTTTCCCCTATGTCAAATATTCTTCTAAATATCTCAGATGCATTACACTTACATTCTCACAATAAATATATAATGTAGGTACAATTATTTTAAGTATGAGAAAACTGAGTCATGGAGAAATTAATGGGACTTGCTCAAGATTGCAGGGCTAAGTGGTAGAAACTGGAAGCAAACCTAGGCAGCCTGTTTTGAGCTAGTTTTTCATACTAAGCCACAAGTTATAGATACACACACACATGTGTATATATATGTGTGTTTATATATGCATATATAATCATACCTGTATGCATATGTGTACATAAACCTATATATGATATACACATATGTCTGCGTATGTCTATGTGTTTATATATTTATATACACATATAGAATAACATTTAAAAATATTTCAATTATTTAATTGGAAAACAACATAATTTTTAATACAATTATTTTAACATAGAATTATTTGTTAAATGATAATTTTCGTGTTAATAATGTCAATACCTATGCCATTGGCTGATGTATATTTTTCACATTTTAATGAGTAAAATTTTGTTTAGAGGTGAGTATCATCCCCTTCTGATCTAAAAATTGGTTATTTTATATTTTATCCTGTTTTCAGATAAATAAATTCAATTTATGGTTATTTAATATGTTTATTGTTTTCCTAACCTGATCATTTAATGTTAACATGTTAAAGTAAAGTATGAACTTGATAGTATCTGTGGCAGCTACTTTTATGGTGATGACTGTAATCATACACAGATGCTAAATCATATTTCACATTTTTGTCATTTTAAAAATGTGTTCTGTTTTTCTTATGATGTGTTTTTACATTTTTATGTTAGAAAGCCAAAATCCTGCTACCATGTAAGCATACTTCAGAAATTAAAATGCTGGATCTGTTTAATGGTGACATTGGAATGAAATGACATTCTTAAAAGCCATGTGTCTAAATATGTGACTTTTTCAAGTATTTGATATTAAGATTTTAAAAAACAACTAAAATACAGTAGAGATATTAAGTTACTTGATTCACAACTTAGTAGTAGCAGCCCACTCTTCTCCTGCCCAACACTGTCCTAGGACCTCTAGTGTACCTTAAGTACCCCCCAGTCTCATTGTGACTCTCCACCCAGGCTGGTTGTCATAAAAAGTGCCCAGTGATCCATGTGATTACTTCCCCCTACACGAAACCCCCTTCATCATCACAGTTGTTTAGGGACTATTAGGAGTGTTCAATTTACCTAGTTCAAAAAATGTGAATTAACTTACAACCCCTGAGTTATCTAGGTATCTGCATTCTGAAAAAGACAGTCTTTCATCTAAATATTGCTGATAGAGACCCAAATCCATTTAGAGCCAGAATTCACCCAGGCTGGGGTGCAATGGCGCTATCTCGGCTCACTGCAACCTCCACCTCCTGGGTTCTAGCGATTCTTTTGCCTCAGCCTCCCAAGTAGCTGGGATTGCAGGCACACGCTGCCATGCCCCGCTAATTTTTTTTTTTTGTATTTTAGTAGAAACGGAGTTTAACCGTGTTGCCCAGGCTGATCTCGAACTCCTGAACTCAGGCAATCCACCCCCCTCGGCCTCCCAAAGTGCTAGGATTACAGGCATGAGCCATCGCCTCCGGCCTGCCTATATCTTTAAATCTCTGTTGACTCACATATAAACTGATCCCACTGAACACCGAGGATGAATTTCTTTTATTTTTTAGATTTACCTTCTACTTATTTTTAATTTTTGTGGATAAATAATGGTTGTATATTTTTATGGGCTATATGTGATATTTTGTTACAAGCATACAATGTGTCCCATTTATTATATATATCATGTTACATATTACGTATGATAAATTATATACATTTTTAATATAATTTATATCTTTTATTGCATATAAGATATAAAATGTATATAATTTATCATATATTATATATTTCTCATATGTAATATATAAGATATATTATATATGATAAAATATGACCTATACCTTGTATATATAAGTGAATATGTTAAAAGAAAATAATTTAATAAGCAAAATATTTTTTGAACATAATTTTTCTCCAAGTACTAGATTTTATAGCCTACATAAATTACTATTCAATTGTAAAACTATACTTATGTTAAAACATATAATAGTCTATTCGCACAATGTAACATGCATTTATATATAAATATAATTCAAAATAATAGTACATATTGTTTTTAAAAGTCATGATTTTATTAAGGTAAATTGTGTGAACTCTATAAATGATGTAAAACAAAATTTATTTATCTGATTTGTCCATTTTTGCAGATATTTTTTGACATTCAACATGCCTCTACCATCTCTCACCTGGACCTGCCAATATACTTTTAAATCATCCCCCAAATGTCATTAAGGTTCCTGCCATTGCTCTTATCTTCAAACAACAGCTAGAGTGAGATTTATAAAGAACCAATTTATTTTTGTTGCTCTCTCTCTTTTTTTATTTTTATGTGTACTTTTTAAAAATATTTTATTTATAGAAATGGGGTTTCACTATGTTGCCCAGGCTGGTCTCAAACTCCTGAACTCAAGTGATCCTCGCTCCTCAGCCTCCCCAAATTCTGGGATTACAGGCAGGAGCCACCATGCCACGCAAGCCACCATGCCTAACTGCTCTCTCTCTTAATACTACTCACTTAAGAGTCGTTATAGTATTTTCCAATTACCTAAGCATTTAAAATAATTTATTTAAAATCAAGGGGTTTTTGATATTTTTATTTGTTTGTTTTGTCCTTTTACTCGGGTTTTTCTTTTTGTTTTTTGGAACTTCCTAGTGTCTATTTCAACACTCAAAATGATATAATGCAATTCTCAAAGCCTGAAAGCATTTGGTCAAGTATCAGTGTGCTTCATTTTAGATTTCTCTCTGTAATATTAGTACAAAGAATTATAGTGAGTACATAGGAAAATAGCTTAAAAATCCAACAAAACATGTTTTTCCTTGATATATAATGAAAAAATTCAATTATATATGAACTTGCTTTGCAAATATTATCTCAGTTTACTAAAGTTTTAATTTAGGCATCTATGTACGATAGCAAAGAATGCAGCATAAAAAAAGAATCCATAAATAATTTTATAGGTCAATATACTTAATAATAAAATTTATTAGGCTTACTAAAATGTTACCTAGTAGGAAAGAAATAGAGTTGACACAATAATATTTCATAAGCATTCCAGCCTTTGAAAAATTGCTTAGTTTAAAAGTAAGATATTTTGGTTTTGGTTGATTAAGCTATTTAAACAATCTCTACTATTATGTGCTGAAGATCTTTAGATAATATGAAATAAAGCAAGCTCATAAAACAAAATATTTACATTTCAAGATACGTATTTTTTTCTATTGCTGAAATATTACTGTGTATATTTTTATTGTTTTAAACGCATGTTGTGATTGAAGTTTTCAAGCAAATTCTTCTGGATTGAAGATGGGAATTTTACATGGAAGTTCCTCACTTCTGAACTTTGCAGTAGATTGATTTGCATGATTTTCATATACAGAGAAAAAGCTATTACTTTGGCTTCTCATGTTTTGATGATATTTTATTATTAAATTATTTATCACACATTTAAATGCAAATTTATTTGCCTATGGAGTTGATTCTAAAATATATGAAGGGTTTACATGTAACCTTTTATAGCCTCATCAGTGGCAGCATCTTGCTGAATAATGTAATGTTTAAAATTATTGTTTTACATTACTTGATGAAAATTACATTGATATGCCAATTAATTCAAATAAATATATTTGATAATAACCAGAATTTCTAATTCCAAACATCTTGCTTTGTTTATCCCAGTGAATTTATTAGCATGAAGAAAATCAGTCAGACTTTTTACTAAAAAAAAAAAAAAAAAAAATCACTTATTTGCAACACCACTCCAACTGCTGTGACCCATCAAAAGATAAAAAATAAAAAGTTTGGTGTAGCTACTGGGCTTGAAGTCCTTAATATATGGGAGGCATTATCATATTTTAAATACCAACTTTGGCATCTGGCTATCATGGTTCAAATCCTGGCCCTTTCTTATTAATTATGTGGTTTGAGGCAAATTTCTTTAACTTTCCTGGCTTCAATTTTTTCATTTGTAAACTGCATTTTATATGACCCATTCATCCATAACAAGCTTAGGATTGTGAATAACATTTTGCAAGTAATACATAAGATTTGCCATCATATTTATTTTGGCACACTTTTAGTTGGAGTTTGGGCTGTTGTTTGTTTCAATCACATGGTGGCTTCTGTTCTTCCAAGCTAATTAATATTCCCTTGTCCATGAATCTAGAACTCTCATGATATTTCGAACTTCTACTGCCAGCGTAGGTTACTAAATGCAGAGATAAAAACCTTACGCAGTTAACGTGACTTTTTTCCTTGCATTTTATTGTTAAATTCTAACTCAGGCTCCCAAAATCTTGCAGTTATTTGTTTATATTTTTGGAGGGAAGCAATGCAAAATGCCTCCGTGTGGGATGAGTCACTTCAAAGAGTGTGACTAGAGACAGCTATTAGTATTGCTTGACAAAGCAACTTATTATTCAAGCACTGAAAGGGAAAAGAAATTGCAATTGACTGAATAGGAGAGGAAAGGCAGAAGAGGGAAAACATCAGTATAAACTATAACAGCCAGAAAATTAGATGAAAAGAATGAAGTCAAACTTCTACAAGGAATACCAAATAGAAGTAGAGCCTGCTGCACTACTTATCAGCTGCACACAGGCCAAGCTCCTCATGGAAATCCAATTTGTTTATAGGAAGTGACCAAAGAGATAGAGCCAGGCAATTGATCCAATGTGCCCTGTAACAAAATGTACCAGAGAAGTGGCTTTCCACAATTTTAAATGTTTTCCACTATTCTTTGTCATTTATTAGAAACCACCCACTTTAGAATGGCACAAAGGATCCCAAATTCAGTCAGAGTTACTATTATATATCACAACATTTAAATTTACATGATGGAAAAGGTACTGACCAGTGAATTTTCATTTTTCAAAATGTATTTAGCCTTTTAAAACTGTCTGAGTTTATTCTGAAATATTTGAAAATACATCCTTGATCATTACAGGAAACTCAAACATAATTAGGGAAAATACAAACAGAGCATTTTGACAAGAGATATTTCAGATGAAGATTCCAAAGTGAGAGTAGGTAATACAGACCAAAAGATAGCATTACCCTAAAGACAAATGCCATACTGGTGAAAATGTGGGTGATACTGCAATAATCAATAAATATTGCTAAGGAATTAGTAAGGTTGAAGAAGATAGAGTAAACTTTCCCCCAATTATCTTGAATATAAGAAAAAATGATGTACAACAATTTAAGAAAACTGCAGGTTTAAAGAAAGACATTTGGAAATAGCAGATAATTTTTATACTATAATAATCTATCAATTATGACAACCACAAATTTCCAGGCAAGTATGTCTAGAAATATAATCCTTGGTTAGGATAACCATTGATATCTAATAATAGACATATGTCTATATAATATATAATAGACATATTTAACAATGAATATGCCTTATAATTTTATGACTTTGGAAAGAAAAATCCAGAGAATTGTATGGTGGTCACCCTATCCATATATTCCATATACTCACATGCAAAGCATAATAATTTTATTTTACCTCCAGTTTCTTTCCATCCTAATTTACTTTGTTCTTCATTTTTATATTTGCTATGTAACTGACTGAATGATGCCTGTATGGTTATTAACTGCCTATGTGCACAGTAGAAATTAATTGCATCACAGTTGTTTAAAATTATTGCAGCATCAAATATTCTTGAAAGCATTTGCAGGCTTAATGTTGTGCAAAATGATCTATTAGCTATCACTATATTTAAGCCTATGTTGTCTTTATGCTGAAATGGAACAATTTTTCAGCTTGATAGAAAAATTCACTAAGTATCATCAAAGTACACTTTCTAATATGTATGAATTAATATTTTAACAATATATGTTCCTTCATAGCAAAACATAAGTTTTCATGGCTTCTTTCCTTTATATTATGTTTCATTTACAATCTTATTTCAAATGTGGGAGTGTGCAAAACTACTGAATTTCTCTTCATATAATGAAAACGTATTTATTATTTTTAACGGAATGTATTATAAAAATACTTAAATGTTTAGAGGGATAAAATGGGTAGGTGTTATCTTAAATGGAGATTTTCAAGATGTTGGTTAAAATATTAAGAAACAATTGATTTTACATGCATGCATACAATCCACAAATGTTTATTTTGGACTTACAAAAGGCAAGCACTGTTTTGTGAGCTGAGAATGCTTCTCTGTTCCCGAGACAACTTCTCTGTTCCAGAGAAGCTTACATTATTTTGAAAAAATGGCAAATAAACAAAATGAATAAATGATCAAATACCCAAATGACAAATATGAGTCTGTGATTCAACCTCTGAAAATAATTTCAAAAGGGTAATGTGATTAGAGGTGAAAGCAAATACAGACAAGTTTGATATCTGGGAGGTTTCTCTCACCTACATATGCTAAAATATGAATGATAAAGGAGTAGCCAGAAAAAGTACCCAATAGAAGGGTAGTTCAACGAGGGGAAATAGATAATATCACATTTTGTGACAGATATGCCAAGTTGTCATCAAATATTGGCTCTATTCGTTCTCCATAGAACTAGCAGAATATATTCCTTCTGCACACATCTTTGGCCAATAACGAATCACCTGCTCTGTTTGAGGACATGGGTTTTTCTGTTCATTCCATAGTTCTGAGTCTCCTTCAAATATTAGACATATTCCACCTCCAAGGGCCCTTTATCATCCACACGCCATGTAGTTAGGAAAGCAGAAATGATAGAGATGTGATTAGAAGATAATTGAGAACATGGATGAAAAATCGTGTCCCTATATGGAAGCCACAGGAAGGAAAGCAGTTGTACTAGTCATTTTGATGTCAGCAGTGGGACGTCTAGAGCAGCTGCTGCCATCACGCTGGTTGCAGCAGGGAGGCGCGAGTGGTGGTGGCTCAAGCAGCTGTGGGAGCAGCAATGGTGACAATGGGTCCCCCACTCCCCATGTTCCTGAGGCAGGCGACTGCGCTATCCTAACCCCTCACGCAGCCAGACTGGACCCGCTGCCAGTCCCGGAGCCTCTGTCGTCACCAGAACCTCACTTCCCGCCACATCCTGGAATCCCGCGAGCACCTACCTGAAGGCACAACTGGAACTTGCAGGATTGGTCCCCGGAATGTCAGACTTGTTTGTGCGGGGATGGTGGGGGGACGCTGGGCCACCTTAACCTCACCCAGCCCCACTGCGGAGTGGGCACGGAGAGGAGGCAGTCAATTGCCAGAACCCACCCCTGGGAGACCCCGGAGCCTGCCGCTCGGGGGGCCACCACAATGCGGCCAGGCCGAGCCACCCACTGGCGGTGGAGCAGTGCCGTCAGGCCCAGAGGAGAGTGCAGAGAGTGGTCCAGTGAGAACCTGGGGCCCCTGTCCCAAGCTGTGAGGAGGCGTGGCCAGGGCTGCCTGCACGCTCCACCGAGGGGGTGAGAGCTCCGCCCTCCCAGGCACAGGACCCGGGCATCACTGTACTCTGCACCCTGAGAACCTGGGAAGGCCCCTCTTCCCCCAGAGGCTCACGGGTATCTGCTCCTGCTGCCTGGACTCTTCCCACTCCTGGTGCCTGCTCTGATTTCAGAGCAGGGTTGGGGTTGAGCCCAGGCGCTGTCACAGCCTGGTTGGGCGTACGCATGCTAAGGGCAGCGCTGACATGCCAGCCCCTGCAGCCTCGGCCCTCTCCAGACTTTGGGCACTGGGCAGCGACGAGCACAGGAGGAAATAAGGGGGGCCTGTGACAGAACCTTGGCGCTTGCCTGAAGGTGCCCCTTGGCACAAGCAGCCTGGACACTATGGATGGCAGAGGGAGGCAGACAGGCTCCTAGGCGAATGGGGCAGGCCCCTAGTGAAGTCCTATCTTTAAGCCAGGGAGGGCGTGAAGCCTGGGGGCTGGGCGGCCGGTCCCCTGGACCAGAGTGGGAACTTGTGGTCCATAGGCACCCATGGACCAGTCTGTGTGTACTTCCTCCACTCTGAGGGCCATGAAAACCCTTACCTCAGCCAGAGCTGAACAGACAACAGGAGGACCAGCTGCAGAGAGGAAATACCCTCTCTGCTGAGAGCTGAACACTTGTCGGGACACCCTGTCTGTGGAAAGGAGCTTCCCCCTGCAGGTCTTCTCTGAGCTGTTCTATCACACAATAAAGCTGCTCTTCACCTAGCCCACCCTCTACTTCTCTGTGTACCTCATTCTTCCTGGTCACAGGACAAGAACTTAGGACCCACTGAACGGTGAGGCTAAAGGAACTGTAATACAAACAGGACTGAAACTTGCCCTTTGCTTGCCACTTTGCGAGCAAAGAAAATGAAAGGAGTTGAGGCACTTCAGAAATCCAGACCTGGGAGCTCCCTGAACCAGGGCTGTGACTCCCTCTTTGGGGTCCTACAGTTCCCCGCACTTCTAAGCTTCCAGGAGGACCATGTTCCCCAGTGCCATATCATGTCCCTATATGGAAGCCCCAGGTGCTCCTTGGTATGAGCATCCTAGACACCATGGATGGCAGTGGGAGGCAGACAGGCTCCTAGGTGAACGGGGCAGGCCCCTGGTGAAGTCCTACTTTTAAGCCAGGGATACTGCTTCCAGTGTGCCTGGTCCTGCCACAGCCTCACAGAGAGCCGGTTCCCATGCCAAAACCTGGAGCTGCCTGCTCCACTGCAGCATTAAGTGGATCTGGCTGTGCACAGTGGCTGCATCCCATGCTTACTCACGTACCTCTCACTGCTCCATGCCTGACTTGCCCTTGGCAAGTGTGAGATCCAAGCTGCCAGAGTGAACTGAGCACAGCCTGCCATGACCAGTGGATAAAATGAGCCCAGTGGGCCTGAGCAAAACTTAGGCAAAGGTGCCACTGGCCACAGAGGTTTCCAGCCAGAAAAATAACACCCCAAGGATCCTGTAACAATCTGGAAAAAGGCAGAGAAAAGACGCTAAGTTGAAAAACTCCAGCACAAGGAAGAAGTCAAAACGTCATAAATTCTACATTTTTCTTGTCTTTATGTGAGGAAAATTATTCTTTCCTCTTTCTATTGCCAGTGGTGCTGATGTCATTGAGAAGCTACCTAGGCCTCCCAAAAAATAAATGTACCTTCTTGCCAGCTAGTATGACTGATTTAAAGATTTTATTTTTATTTTGTTCTTGTGCTCTCTTGTTGATTATTCGAATTTAAATTAGGAAAAGGTAGCAGGGTGACCAAGAGAGGCTTTTTATCACATGTTACTTAGCAGCAGCTAATCAGTTTAGAAGGAATCTAGAGAGAGACAAGGAGGAAAAGAAGGAAAAATAAACATGCACACGCAGTGTTATTTGTTGACTTAAAACTATTTACTAACGATAACCCTTATTCTGGCCATCCTATTATTATAGTAGGTAGTTAGGCAGACATGAGCAAGGGTAGGAGAGACACCCTCCCCACATCAGGAATGTCAGGCAACCATCAGGTGATGGTCAGGTGTTAAACTGTTGCCCTAAAATAGTAATTGGTTGCAGGTGGTGCCAGGGAATGGCCGTTTCCCAAAAGATAGAAAACACTTGAAGCTGGTGATTAGTTGCTTCCGGATAAAATCTCAGGAGTTAGTCAAATGGGCTCCAGCATGAGTACTAAGAGTCAAAATGACAGTTTAACGGGTATATGACTTTCCTCTAGGGACACTCCACTGGTAAGGGAAAAATGCCTCAAGTGGACATGTGTACGACTTCTGTAAACACACTGCCCCTACATCTCCTCCCAAGTGCTGGCAGACTACTGAGGATGCAAAATGCCAACATACCAAGCCCCAAGTCAAAGGTTAAACGGTGCATGTGAATTCCTGAAGTCGTTTGCTTGGCCCTTTTCCAAGTGTACTTTACTTCCTTTCATTTCTGCTCTAAAACTTTTTAATAAACTTTCACTCCTGGTCTAAATCTTGCCTCAGTCTCTCTCTCTGTTTTATGCTTCTTGGTCAATTTTTTTTTTTTCTTCTGAGGAGGCATGAATTGAGGTTTCTGCAGACCCATACTGATTTGCTGCCGCTAACACTATGAAGTAGTAAAAGAAGAAAGAAAAACTGCATTTCATTATTGCAAGAAGCCAGAACATTGGATGAGGGATTGTAGAAAGGGGCCCTGGGAAATATAGACAGAGCAGAAACAAAGGATTTAGGAAAGCTTAAAAGGACAAAGCTCTCAACTAGAGAAATAGCTTAAAATTTATAGGTTTGGAAAATCTCAGAGTTAGAAACTGGTGAAATGTTTCAGTAATGTTCCTTTCTGCTAACTTGCCCTGGCATTTTTTGGTAGACGCTGACGCTATTTATTCCTCAGATATTTCTTGCTTTAAATCTGATGAGAAATCAGTGTTGGCTTTTGGTATTTTACGTAAGCCTTCCACTTTTTCCTTTTTTTCTTTTTTACTTTTACTCTGTGGTTTTCATACAAATACTTTCTTCTAAATGAGGGACCTGCTTGCTTGTTTTCTCTTGATTCTCCTGCAAATCAGTTGGAGCGATATCTGCTGGGAAAATTGAAGGCTACCACATTCACTCCTTGGGGTAAAAAGGCATCTGGTTTGGTTAGTCTATTCTGAAAGGAAAAGGCTCTGGTAGAGAGTGTTGGTCTCATACTGTTGGAAAAATACCCTGAATAAAAACAAATTAATGAACCACATTGGGCCCTGGGAAAAAAATTCTTGTTTAATATTATATATAAAATCAATGAAAATAGCTTACTAAAGCAATAAGCTTGATTATGTGTAAGACAATATACTTTGTCAAGAGTTCAATTAGAAAGAATAAAACAGTTATAAAAGAATTAGAAAACAAGGGATAAGCAGAAAGGCCACTCACCTATAATACTCCCTTATTTCCAGTAAAAAAAAAAAAGGTATATTTGATCAAGTGGTCACCGCTTAACCACTACATATATCGATTTGTAGAAGACCTTAGTGAAATAAATAAATGTATTAGTTGCATAAGTGCTATACTTTCTACCCTGCAACTATTCTGACTTTGTTACCACCATCTGCAAAGCTTTTCTCTGCAGTTAATCTATGTTTTGTATTCTTCACCCCCACCCCTGCCACCCTGCCAATTTCTCTAGTGGATAATTCTAAAATCTTGTTGGATTTTACTTAAAAAGGAATCTACTATTTAGGACAAAGGATTCATTAAAGGTTTCAAGATTTTTTTTAGCCATTTACAGGAAAACTTAGAGAAATTTGTTCCATAAGAAGGATTGGTAATTGTTCCATGCATAAATAATTTGCATGGAAATTTGGTGCCTAGGAAACCAAAGAGCAAAGCAAAACTGATTCTTTGACATAATTCATTGCTTCACCGGGGAGAGAGGCCTCATTAGACAAATTACAACATTGCCAAAGTGAAATAAAATATTTAGGGCATTTGTTGTCAGGTGAGAGCAGCAAAGCATTAAAATCAGTTAGACAATTCAGAAAAAAGATGGCAAACAAACAGAAAAAAAAGCTTACACAATTTTGGGAATGAGTAGGGTATTGTGGACTGTAAATTTACGTATTTTTAATCTTATATTTTATTTTTTATAGTTTGATAAATTTATTTCCTGCTTTTTTAGGGTATAATTGACAGATAAAAATTGTATATATTTAATGTGTACAATGTGTTGTTTTGACATCTGTATACATTATGAGATGACTATCACAATCAAGCTAATTAACACATTTATCACCTCACATAGTTACATTTGGGTGGGGGTTGTGAGAAAACTTAAGATCTAATCTTACAAAAGTTCAAATATACAACACAGTATTATTAACTCTAGTTACCATGCTGTGCATTTCGTTAGATCTCCAGAATTCATTCATCCCGCAAAACTGAAATTTTGTGTCTTATGACCAACATCTCTCAGTTCTCCCCACCCTCCACACCGTGGTGATTAACACTCTACTGTCTACATCGATGAGTTCCACTTTTTATATTATGTGGTTTTGGTCTTCATGTGTCTGGCTTATTTTACATAGCATAATGTTCTCCTGACCAATCCATGTTGCTGCAAATGACAATATTTCATTTCTTTTTAGGGCTGAATAATATTCCATTGTGTATGTGGTTTTATATATATACACGTATATACATATATGTGTATACATATGTGTGTATATATACATATATATCTGTGTGTATATATGTTAATGACTACTTAGATCGATTCCACGTCTTGGCTGTTGTCACTAATGCTGCAATGAATATGGAGTTCATATAACTCTTTGAGATACTGATGGCATTTCCTTTAGATATATATTAAAAAGTTGGATTGCTGGATAGTCTGGTAGTTCTATTTTTGATGCTTTGAGGAGCTTTCATACTGTTTTTCATAATAACTCTCTCAGTTTTTGTGGAGTATGTAAAACTACTCTTGGAGCAGTTGATACTTGATAATTGTCCACATCCTCTGGACCAGTTCCTGGGCTCTGAAAACTTTTTAACAACTGAAGTAGACTGTTGTCTCTTCCTCAGCTTTAGGAATTCCAAATTTTGAAAAAAAAATTGCACTAGATTTTTCAAGAAAATAAAAGTTCTTATAGTAAAATTTTAACTTAACAGCTGAGAGTAGGCTAGAGACCAGTGATTTATTTTTTAGTTGTAGATGTAGTGGCACTAGAATTGTTTGGATGCTTAAAAGATTGCAAGCAGCAATCACAATATTTTACAAAGTTTGAACACTACCTTCGATATCTTCACAACGTTTTTCAGTGTGCTCTGAAGTCTTTCCTTTTTCAAAAACTAGTTGCAAGACAGTGGTAAAGCCTCTCTCAATACACAAAATTCCTGCGTTTGGGATATTAGAGCATAGAGAATCATAAGGAGAATTTTTATTTTTATTGTAGTCTAGTAGTTATGAAACTGTAGACTCCTCTATTAACTATCATATTTGTTTAACTGTGGTCCTTCGGACAAGTAGAATACGTGAACAATGTTCAACAAAACAAAACTCACTGGCTAAGCTTTAACAATCTACTGGGTTAAATGGCCTAGAGCTTTACCACTAGCCTTGTTAAAAAAATTGCAGTAATCCTGCAAGTAAGACTAGTGTATTAGGGTTCTATTGGAGGGACAGAACTAATAGGATATATATATATATCCTATTAGTATATATACATAAATGAGGGTTTATTAAGTATTTACTTACATTATTACAAGGTCCCACAATATGCTGTCTCCAAGCAGAGGACAAGGAGAGTCATCCTGAGTCCGAAAACTGAAGACCATGGAGTCTGATGTTTGAGGACAGGAAGCATCCAGCACGGGAGAAAGATGTAGGCTGGGAGGCTAGGCCCATCTCTTCTCTTCACATTGTTCTGCCTTCTTTATATTCGCTGGAAGCTGATTAGATGGTGCCCACTCAATTAAGGGTGGGTCTGCCTTCCCCAGCCCACTGACTCAAATGTTAATCTTTGGCAGCACCCTCACAGACACACTCAAGATCAATATTACATCCTTTAATCCAATCACGTTGACACTCAGTATTAACAATCACAAGTCCACCCCTTGTCAACTTGAACCCATACACATCTCCTGAGATCATACATAATCTTCAAGTAGAGACAATAATAAGATCATAATAATGCCTGACATAATATAACTACCCTTTGACAATCGGAACTGCACAAATCCCCAACCCATATTACATAAAGTTAACCATACTTAAATGCTGATATGAACTCAAAAAATCTTATTTCGCATGATAAAGGAAAAGGTAATAAAATGAAGATATTTTCTTAATACAAGTGTATACATGAACAAACACATTTTTAACAAAAAAAAGGAGGAAATACTCATGACAATTACAGTCCTTGTTTCTGCTGGTCATGTGGTCATAGCTGGTATGTATGACTACTTTTTTTCACTACTTATTCTGTATTGCTGTTGCATTCAGCAAGCACCGTAGCAGGTTGTGTTTTTTCTCCTGGTGGGGTTGCTCAAACCTTCGTTCCTGAAGGGTCTGGGTCATTTGCAGTCCTGCCTGGATTGGGCTGTTGGAGTTTCCCATTGTCCTTCAACACAGGTCATGGTAATACTAAGAGACACCCTAATGGATCTCCTGTATTTCATGCATACCCTTCCTTATCTCCATTGTGGACTAGCAGAGTGATTTCATCTTGACACTCCAGGTCAATCACCTCAGCCAACACTGTAACTCCCTTCTTAGCCTGTTGTCTTATAGACAGAAGGAGCCCAAAGTGTCCAGGTGGCAATCTTAGCTTCCAGTTTAATGGAATCATTGTTATGTCTCCTGGTGGAAGCCTTCCTCCCTCCAGAACTAAGACCTCTAAGCCAGCAGAACATAATGTCGCAGGAACAGGAAGCAAAAAAATTGCTAGTGGATCCCTACGGGTGACAGTGAGTGGTGCCATTTCCACTTCCACCACTTGACTCCTGGACCTGGGAATCCTGGCTATGGGAGAAACAGTACGATATATTGGACACCGATTCAGCTCACACATAGACTTTTGGAGAACTTTGCCCAGCCCTGCAAAGTATTGTCACTGAGTAAGTGTCGTAATTGTGACTTCAAAAGGCCATTCTACCATTCTATCAATCCAGCTGCTTCAGGATGTTGGGGAATATGGTAAGACCAGTGAATTCCATGAGCACAAGCCCACTGCTGCACTTTTTTAACCGTAAAGTGAGTTCCTTTGTCAGAGGCAATGCTGTGTGGAATATCATGATGGTGGCTAAGGCATTCCATGAGTCCGTGGATGGCAGCCTTTGCAGAAGCATTGTGAGCAGAATAGGCAAACCCATAGCTGGAGTAAGTGTCTATTCCAGTGAGGACAAACCTCTGCTACTTCCATGATGGAAGAGGTCCGATATAATCAACCTGCCACCAAGTACCTGGCTGACAACCCCCAGGAATGGTGCCATATTGAGGGCTCAGTGTTTGTCTCTGCTGCTGGCAAACTGGGCACTCAGCAGTGGCTGTAGCTAGGTCCATCTTGGTAAGTGGAAGTCCATGTTACTGAGCCCATGGGTAACCTCCATCCCTGCCACCATGGCCACTTTGTTCATGAGCCATTGGGCGATGATAGGGGTGGCTCCGGAAAGAGACTGAGTGGTGTCCACAGAATAAGTCATCCTATCCACTTGATTATTAAACTCCTCTTCCCTTGAGGTCACCCGTTGTTGAGCACACATATGGGATACAAATATCTTCACATTTTTTGACCACTCAGAGAGGTCCATCCACATACCTCTTCCCCAAATTTATTTGTCACCAATTTTCCAATCATGCTTCTTCCAAGTCCCTGACCATCCAGCCAAACCATTGGCAACAGCCCATGAATCAGTATATGATTGCATATATGGCCATTTTTCCTTCCATGCAAAGCACATAACCAGGTGCATTGCTCACAGTTCTGTCCACTGGAAAGGTTTTCCTTCACCACTTTCCTTCAGGGATGTCCTAGAAAGGGGCTGTAGTGCTGCAGCTGTCCACTTTTGGGTGATGCCTGCATATCGTGCAGACCCATTTGTGAAACCAGGTCTTAGTCTTCTCTTCCTTCTGTCTACTGATCATAGGGAACTCCCCATGAGGACATCAGTGCAGTCTAGGGCAGAGAAGGCAGGGTGGCAGGAGTGGAAACCAAGGGCATTTGAGTCACTTCCTCATGTAACTTACTTTTGCCTTCAGGACCAGCTCAAGCCCAATCACGTATACACCACTTCCATCTGATGATGGAATGCTGCTGTGCATGACCCACTTTGTGACTAGATGGGTCAAAAAGCACTCAGTTCATGGTAGGCAGTTCAGGTTGCATGGTGACTTGATGATCCATAGACAAACATTCAGTTTCCACCAAAGCCCAGTAACAGGTCAACAGTTGTCTCTCAAAAAGAACGTAGCATGACCTTGTGCGAAAATCTTAGAGGCCTCTGCTGTGATTCATCTATCACAGATGAATTTGTGATATTCACAAATTTGGCAGGTTGGGGATCTGCCAAAGTCTCCAAATAGCATCTCTATCTGCCACCAACACCTCAAGCATCATTGTATCTGTTGAGTCATATAGCCCAAGTGGCACAGCAACATGCACAGCCGTGTGGACCCATTGCAAAGCCTTCTACTGTTCTGGATCCCAATCAAAACTGGCAGCCTTTCAGGTCACTCAATAAATGTTCAGAGTAAGACAACCAAAGAAGAATGTGTTGCTTCCAAAATACAAATAGGCCCCCTAGGTGTTGTGCCCCTTTCTTGGTTATAGGAGGGGCCAAATGCAGCAACTTATCCTTCACCTTAGAATGAATATCTCGAAGGGCCCCACACCACTGGACCCCTAGAAATTTTATTGAGGTAGAAAGTCCCTGAATTTTATTCAGATTTATTTACCATTCTCTGGCACACAAATGTCTCACCAATATGGCCAGTGTGTTTGCTACTTCTTGCTCACTGGATCCAATCAGCATAATATCATCAATGTAATGGAACAGTGTGATCTTCCAGAAGTGAAAAACCATCAAGGTCTCTCTGAATAAGATTATGACACAAAGTCAGAGAGTTGATAACCCCTGAGGTAGGACAGTAAAGGCATATTGTTGGCCTTGCCAGCTGAAGGCAAATTGCTTCTGGTGGGCCTTATGGATAGGAATGGAGAAAAGGGCATTTGTCAAGTCAATGGCTGCAAACCAGATACCAGGAGATGTGTTAATTTGTTCAAGCAATGAAACCACATCTGGTACAGCAGCTGCAATTGGAGTCGCTACTTGGATAAGCTTATGATAATCCACTGTCATTCTCCAGGATACATCTGTCTTCTGCACAGACCAAATGGGAGAGTTGAACGGAGATGTTATGGGAATCACGATCCCTGCATCTCTCACATCCTTGATGGTGGCAGGAATCTCCACAATCCCCTCAGGGATTTAATGTTGTTTTTGATTTACTATGTTTCTAGGTAGAGGCAGCTGTAATGGCTTCTATTTGGCCTTACCCACCATAATAACCCTCACCCTACCTGTCAGAAAGCCAATGTGGGGGATCTGCCATCTGCTCAGAATGTGCATGCCAATTATGCATTCTGGCACTGGGGAAATGACCACAGGATGTGTCCAGGGATCTACTGGACCCACTGACCTACTGTAAGTCAGACATGAGCTAAAACTCCATTAATTACCTGACCTCCATAAGCCCCTACTGTAACTGCAGGACCACGATGACATCTTGTTTCCCCTGGAATCAATGTCAGCTCAGAGCCAGTGTCCAGTATTCCCCAAAATGTCTGATCATTTTCCTTTTCCCAGTGCACAGTTACCCCGGGAAAAGTCTGGAGGTCTTCTTGGGGAAGGATGGGAGAAATATTCACTGCGTAAATTGTTGGTAATGTAGTGGAGTACTTCCTCAATGGGTCATATATACATATATGACCCAGAAGATACAATGAAGCTTCAGGTGTTTGTGGCAGATATATATATAATTATTATAATTCTCACTCATCTCCTTGCATTCACATGCTCAATATTTAATTAGAACAGCTCTCTTTTCTAGAAAATCAAAGACACAAAGTCATAAGTACCTGAGAGGAAGGATAAGCTGTCAACATATTGAAAGGAAGACTTTCAAGTACCACTGACTATTCATACAGCTACAAAAGTAAAGTAAGTGTCATGCTATATCCATGCTTCCTGTGTAAAGCCAGCACCTCAGGACAACAGGAGTGTAGCTTCCAAAACGCAATTGAAACTTAAGTTTTCGAGAGTATGACATTGGTACTGAACTCAGCTGAAAGGAGGTATTCTAGTGAACTTAACTACTATTCTCATATTTTGCCTTGCTCTCCTACCCACAGCAATGATTACTTCAAATACTTTAAGAATCTTATTTTTTTGAAAACAAAAGTAGTATTTGTTAGGCTACAACCAGTAATGGTTCCCGTACTTAAGGGAATCACTAGGTACTGAGATTATGACTGCATCATAAAAGGTAGAATGATGAAGAAAAGATAAACTTCTAATGACCAGGCCAACAGATATCTGGCACTTACAGATAGAGGCTGCAAAAGACAGCTACAATGTCATTCAATTAACTTTGGGTTGTAAATTTATTACTAGAAAAGCATGAATAGATAAACAAAGGTGGAGGTCCTTATTTTTCATGAAGACTTAATTGACTATTATAATCATGTAGCTATTGATTTGACCCAATGTGAGAAATGACCCATGGTTTGTGCTTGTCCTAAAGACTTAAAGCAATTAAAGCCATGTACATTAAGCATTGGAAGTTCAATCTGTATACTTCAATATGTCCCTATAATACATGTTAGGTAATAGGCATAGATATCTGTGTTTCACATCTGAAGAAATGCATTTGGGAAAATAGAGTAACTGCCAAAGGATCTATATTTTTGTGTAAATGTAATGTTACATAGATGACTGGTAAAACTCATTGGACTTCACAAGAAAAACACTAAGTTGAAAATTTTAGATTATCGAGCTCCACAGTTAAGCTATTCCTTATACCTGAAATGAATAAAATTTCATGGGGTACCATGAAATAATTTACAAACACTGTGGTTAATTATTTGAATGTATAACCAATAAAGACATCGCAACAGTTTGTGCAATTCATGTACAGTAAAGGAGAGATTTTTGCACATTGCTAAATAATAATCTGCTTTAACAATTCATCATTGGTCTGACATATCTAAAGTTAATCCCCCAAAGGCAAGTATTGTACAAGGTTTTTATACACATCATCATGTTGTAATTCTCATTATTACTTAATTTTGTGTTTTTTTAAGGACTTGCTAGATATTTGGTAGCTGCAAACTGCTCTGGGAAAGATACAACTACCAAATTCACATACAGACACTGTGGCATTGAACTGCCAATGGAGATCACAAAAAAGTTGTAGTGTTACTGTCCCATAGTAACAAAAGGGAGACATTGTAAGATTAAGTACAAATCTAAAAACAAAATAATATATTTTAGTTTTCCTAATATAAAAAATAAAAAACCTTCTTTTCTTTCTTTTGTCATTTCTTAAAGTATGTTGTATTTGTAAATCATTTCTTTATTTATATATTTTCAAGGTACACGATTTTTTAAAAAGTAAAAGAGCCTTCTTCCAGTTTTGTGTGCCGGAGTGTCTTTCTTGAAGGTCTTGGAGCCTTCCATCTGAAATGTTAACATCAGAAAGGGTGGCAGCCGACCCTAATCTGCTCTCTGTGGGAGGTTCGCCCATGCACTCGGCACCAAGTTTTAATTTCTGCTTATAAAAAGATACAATAAATAAATATGCCTGCAAAAATAAATTTAGTTTCTGAAGCTGAAAATAGTAAAAACGGTGAAAATGTTTTTCAAAGCACTGACATGTTTGCAGGAATAAAACCTATAGTACCATATATTCCTTCTCAACATGCCCCATCTCATTACTCATAATTAGACTCACTTTTACTACCGGATTTTCCTTATAGACAGTAAAGTCTCGACAGCATTTTATTCCTGATCTTGGTGAAACATATCACCACAGGGCATTTATGTGAATTTGTTTATATTGTACAATTGGATAATTTTTTAAAAATATTAATTATCTTTATCAATAATATACTTTATATATCCTGCAAACTATTGTTTCTGGTAAGTATTTTCAAATATCTTGGAGAGGGGGAAGGAATCTAATTTTGTTAGTTCATCACAATTAGATGATTTATCAAGGCTCCAACTTTTTCAAAACATTGCTTCAAATGATTTAAATTGACATCGGTAGTGCATTTTTTAGCTCACATTTTAGTTAATCCCTACAGTATAGTATATAATAAAATATTATATTACATTAATATGAAAATATGGTGCAACCAGAAAAAACAAGAGAATATCTAATTTAAGTAATTTAGTTCCTGGACAGCTTATAAAATTATTATGTATTTAATGGTAAGTTTTCTTCATGTACTTCTGAATATATCCAATTAAAAAGGAGTTTACCACTTTCGCCTGGAAGACTTATTATTGTGCAAAATATTGTGTCTATAACATCTTTCATATAACTGTAAGTTTACATATCTTCTAGTTTCCAGAAAACTAGACATTAAATTCCAGTAAATATCAATTTTTGTGGCCTTACATCAATTAATCACTATTTTTTGAGTTACTGCTTAATAGATACTATCGATATTTCTTTTGCATATAAAAAATTTGAGAAAGTAATAGGAGATAGATTGAAACAGTTGAGTTATGAAAGAATAAACTGTTCATTACTACAGTTATTCTCTGTCTCTTTTCATCTGCACCCTTCAGAATTAATATACAGTGTAGAAGTTTTTATATTGTCATTTGTGAAAGGATTAGAAATATAGGTTTCTTGAGAGCATGTATTTAAAAGGAGTTAAATGAAAAAATTAGGAAAATTTTTCAACAAATAGTGTATATAAACAAAATTTTGCTAAATTTTGATTAGCCAAAGGGACTGACTTCCTTGGAAAACAAAATAAAACAGCACTTCATTAAATTATCTCGGTCAAAATTTGCAATAAAAGGTTGCAGTTTTAATTACATTACTCTCTCCTTGTTGCTGAGAGAATTAAGCGATTTAAAAATAGTTTAATTTTCATTTTGCTAAGAATAGTAAATGTAGAGAGGGGACGAAGAATGACTTTTCAAACTGGAAAACTCAGTGACACAGATTTAAAATGTCAATTTGAAAAAAATATATAATATCATACAGCATTAGTCATATTATATATAATAACATTTTACTTTAAGTTCTCACTTCTAAATAATTTTACTCAGTTCCTTCTAATCCCAGGATAACCTGAACAGTAAAGATAGGCATAACATTGAAGGATATACTATCTGATTCTGGAGGAAAAAAAATGATATATTTTATAACCTGTGCCACTATCCAATATGCAGTAGTAGTGTCTTTTTGGAATTTGGAATTTAGAGATAATTTAAAGGTAAATGGGACCAATCTGTTTTAGAGAATTGTAGGAGTTCCCCTCTCTTTCTCCCTCCCACCCCATTGCAGTTTCCATAGCTCTGTATTAGTCTCTTCTCAGACTGCTATAAAGAACTACCTGAGACTGGGTAATTTATGAAGGAAAGAGGTTTAATTGACTTACAATTCCACATGCTTAGCGGGAAATATGACTGTGCAGCCTCCGGAAACTTACAACCAAGAGAGGAAGGTGAAGGGGAAAACGAGGACAGTCTTCACATGGTGGGAGGAGAGAGAGAGAGAACGAAGGAGGATGTGCCACACACTTTTAAACCATCAGTTCTTGTGCAAACTCACTTTCTATCATGAGAACAGAAAATAGAAAATTTGACCCCAGGATCCATTCATTTCCCATTAGGAATTATAATTCAACATCTCCCTTGCATTTCCTGGGGCAGTGAAGGGAAGTATCTTGGTTCTTCATGTTTAATATTAATCCATGAGACACTGTTTCATTAAGCAATTAAAAAATGAGAAGAATGTTAAAATATTAAGGCCAAAATAAATAAACAAAATATAAACACATTTAAATCAAGTACCTGAACATTATAATCAGATGGCGTTAGGTAATATATTTATTTCACTTTTCTCAACTGTAAAATAATGACTGGATTAGTGTTTTTACATATGACCATTATAAGGAATATGCAACATAACCGATGACCAATGCCCATTTTCATGTGTTAAATGTCACTGAGATTTTGTTCTGGCTTTAAAAAGAAATATTTCAATATAAATATAATCCACCCTATTTGGAGATAAAGAATTTGAGGCTTAGATTGTGAAAATGCTGCCTAAGTACATTCTTATTTAATAGTAGAAATTAACTTTCTTCCTGGATAAACAAGAGGAAATACATAATTCTGTGAATTTTTAGAAGAGGTAAAATATAAAAAGGGACCTATTTTGATAGTAAATGTGGATACGTGATGTAAGTTCAAATACATGCTCTAATTCTAAATCTTTAAAGTACTAGATACCACACTCTATTGCCATATTTTATTTACCAATTTCTTGTCCACATTCCCAGTGAAATTTTGAACACCTACATAATTGGAATCATGTATATTTCAATTACTTTTCAAATATAGGGTCTTTAGTAAGAAGGTAATTCGCAGGGCTCAACATATATTTTATTTAATAATATAATTAACTAAGGGACTAATAAATGTAAATTCCTACAGAATAGTTACAACTTGCTTAATGGAGCAAAGTGCCTGCTTCACTGTTATATTCATTGTCAGGATGGATTAAGCATACACAGATACGCTACATATTTCCATGTAAAATGAAGACTGAAAACTGCTATATAGAGACAAGAAAGGGACATTTGCAGCAAGTCTGTCCATTATGGATCTTGTATTTGTTGATCCCGCTGAGTTCATAGTGCTAAAAGGATTCCTTTCCTGCAGAGTGCACAGTGTTTGGGGCACGCATGACTGGGCTTTCTGAATAAGTGTAGCATCCTGCAGTAGTGAGTCACGGCAGTGCTTGATCTTCATTGATTCATATTGCACACAAGGGAAAATTGCTCCAACTTATTACTTTATTTATTGTTTATTCAGATTCAGATTATTTTATGAATACATGACAAAAAAGCAAATATATAAAATTTATTATTTTGAAATTACAAGTAAGACCTATTTTTGTCAATTTATTTTATGTTATATATTGTAGTTTTAGTGCTGTTTCTTAGAGGAAAAACTATATTTTTCAGCCTTTTGATATGTTTGAGAATAAAGAAAATTCTGAAGTACTTTATTTTCAAATTTATTTATTTTTAAAATGGACACATACAATTGTATGCATTTATTGTGTGCCATTTAATGTTTTAAACATGTACATATTGTGAAATGGTTAAATCTTGCTAATTTACCTATACTTTGCATAGTTATCAATTTGTGGTAAGAAACTTAACATGCACTATCTTAGCCTTTTTCAATAACATAATATATTGCCATTATCTATATTCATCATCCTGTGCAACATTTATTCCTTCTAATTATTTATCCTTTGACCAACATTACCCCAACTGTTCCTCTCCACTGAATACCCCAGGGACTATTGGAAGCCACCATTCTACTCCCTACTTCAAGGGATCAACTATTTAAGATTCCACATGTGAGTGAGATTATGTGGTATTAGTCTTTCTGTCCCTGGCTTATTTCATTTGATATAATATCCTCCACGCTAATTAATGTTGTCACAAATGACAGAATTTATTTGTTATGGCTGAATAGTATTCCATTTTGTGTGTGTGTGTGTATGAATTACATTTTCTTTATTCATACATCCATTAATGAACACATAAATTGATTCAGTAGCTTGACTAGTGTAACTAGTACTGTAGAAAACATAAGAGTGTATGTCTTCGATGTTCTGATTTCTTTACTTTTGGATATATGCCCAGCCATGGTGTTGCTGGATCATCAGGCAATTCTATTTTTTGATTTTTTGAGAAGTCTTCATACTCTTTTCCATAATTAGTGTAGTAATTTACATCCCCACCAACAGTGTGCAAGGGTTCCCTTCTCTCCACATCTTCATTAATATTTGTTATCTTTTGTCTTTTTGATAATAGTCATTCTAACAAGAATGAGTTGACATTATGTTTTTGATTTGCATTTTTCTGATGATTAGTGAAGTTAAGCGATTTTTCGTATATCCATTAGCCATTTTTTATATTTTGAGAAATGTCTATTCAAATGTTTTGTTCATCTTTTAATTAAGCTATTTGTTTTCTTGCTATTGAGATGTTTGCATCCCTTACATAGTTTGGAATGTACACCTTAATAGATATGTGCAAATATTAACAATATTAATAGATAATATAGATAGTAGATAATACTACTAGATAGTGTGCAAATATTTTCTCACATTCTGTAAGCTGTCTCCTCATTCTGTTGTTACCTTTGCTGTGCAGAATCCTTTTAGTTAGATTGAATTTCACTTGTCTATCTTTGCTTTAATTGACTGCTGTGTTTTTGAGATTAAATCCAAAATAATTAATTCCCAGACCAATGTCATGGAACTTTCCCCCTGTTTTCTTCTAGTAGTTCCACAGTTTTAAACTTAAGTCAGTCTTTAATCCATTTTGGGTTTATTTTTAAATACAATGAAAGATGTGAGTCTAATTTCTTTCTTCTGCATATGTATATCCAGTTTTCCCAGCAGCATTTATTGAAAACTATCCCTTCTCCATTGTATGTTCTTTGCATCTTTGTCAAAAATCATTTGTCTGTAAAGACTTGGACTTATTTATGTTATTTCCATTCTGTTCCAGTGGCTTTTGTGTGTGTTTTAATGCCAATACCATGCTGCTTTGGTTACTGTAACTTTATAGTATATTTTGAAGTAAGATAGTGTGATACCTCCAGCTGTGTTCAGGTTGCTTACGATTGCTTTGGCTGTTTACTTTTTTGTGGTTTAATCAATGAAATGCTATTGACTTCCATTATGTTGATTTTGTATCCTGAAACTTTACTGAATTTTCTTGTTAGTTCTAACAGTTTTTTGGTGGGGTCTTTAGAGTTTTCTGTATATATTAATAAGATCATGTTGTATGCACACAGAGGCATTTTAACTTCTTTGTTTCAAATTTGGATGCCTTTTATTTCTTTCTCTTGCCTGATTGCTCTGGCTAGAATTTTCAGTACTATGTTGAATGGAAGGGATGAAAGTGGGCTTCCTTGTTTTTTTTTTCAGATCTTCGAGAAAAAGCTTTCAATCTTTCCCCATTCGGTACAATGCTATCTGTGGATTTGTTGTATGTGGTCTTTATTGTATTGATGTACATTCCTTCAATGCTGAATTTGTTAAGAGTTTTTATCATGAAGGAATATTGAATTTTCAAATGCTTTTTCTGTATCTATTGAAATGATCATATAGCATTTGTTTTTGGTTCTGTTAGTGTGAAGTATCATGTTTATTGATTTGATTATGTTGAACCACTTTTGCATCTCTGGGATGAATCCCACTTGATCCTGGTGAAGCAGCTTTTAATATGTTGTGGAATTTGTTTGCTAGTATTTTGTTGAGAATTATTCCATCTATGTTCATCAGGCATATTGCAGGGATATCTTCCTGTAATTTCCTCCCTTTTGTTGTGTCCTTGCCGAGTTTTGGTATCATGGTAATGCTAGAATAACAAAATGAATCTGAAAGTATTCCTTTCTTTTTAATATTTAGGAGGAGTTTGATATGAATTTTTATTAGTTCTTTAAATACTTGATAGAATTCAACAGCAAAGAAATCCAGTCTTAGCTTTTCCTTTGATGGGAGACATTTTATTACAGGTTCAATATCTTTACTCAGATTTCCTTTTATTCATAATTCACTTTTGGTAGGTTATGTGTATCTAAAGCTTTATCATTTATTATGGGTTATTTCATTTTTGAGTGTATAATTATTCAAAATGCTCTCTTATGATCTTTTATATTTCTGCTTTATCAATTATCGTCTTCCTTTTCATCTCTGATTCTGTTTGAGTCCTCTCTCTTGCTTTTCTTTTTATCCAACTAAAGTTTTGTTTTTTTATGTTTTCAAGAAAACAAATATGATTTTTGTTGATCTTTCTATTGATTTTATTGTGTCCATTTCATTTATTTGTGCTCTTAACTTTATTATTTCCTTCCTGTTATTAATTTTGGTCTTAATTTGTTCTTGTTTTTCCAGTTCCTTGAGAAGTAACATCAGGTCGTTTGTTGAACACCATTTTCTTTTTTGCCTTAGGTATTTATTGCTACGAACTTCCCTCTTAGTACTGCTTTTGCTATATCTCCTAAGTTATTTTATGTGGTGTTCAAGTTTTAAATTTTCTAAAAATTATTTAGTTTCCCTTTTAATTTATTTATTGACCCATTATTTTTTCAGGAATATGTTGTATAATTTATGCATATTTATAAATTTTCTGAAGTTTCTCCTATTATTGATTTCTAGCGTTAGAAGTGTTGTGGTCAGAAAAGATGCTTAATATAATTTCAATCTTCCTGAATATATAAGAATTGTGTTTTCACCTAATATATGATCTATCCTAGAGAGTGTTCCATGTGCATTCAAGAAGAATATGTATTCTGCAGCTATTAGATGGAATGCAGTTATTTATTGCAACAATTTTTAGGGTAAGATAAAATAAAAGCATGCCAGGACTTTTTCAGAGGTAAGAGTGGTGAAAATGAGGATAACAAAAAAGGATAAAGGTTACAATAGATTGGTGGTGAACTATAAACGCATGTTTTTGGTAATTGATTCTCCCTAAATGAATTTGTATGAGTTTACCATACATTTATCGGTTCTTGATAGAGCTGGATTTTTGTTACTGACTATCATTACAAACTTTATTTTCAGTTGATTTCTAGGCCAGTGCATTTAGAACTATTTTCCAATTCAATTAGACATTTATTATTCTTCTTTGATAGTAATTTTCTTTAATACGAATTTTATTGCAAAGAAATAAATGTGACTATTTACCAAATATACTTACACATCTATTTTCTTCCAGTTGTTCCACAAGAATTATTGACTAATATTATGATCTAATATAATCTATCAGAAAGATTTAGTATGCATTTGGGGTTGACATAGTTCCTCTGTAGCGAATGACTTTAAAGACTCAGTGGTTCCATTTCTTAATATTCAATAATCTGGTTTCTATTTTAAGTCATCTTATAGCATTGCCTCTACTGTGTTCTTTAAGTCAAATACAATTATTTACCTCAGGTGTCATTTATGTAACTTCACTTCCATATTTTATAATGCTTATCAGTCATCCCAGTTAATTCTTTGCCACCTTATTTTTTAATATATCTTCAACTTCTGTGTTTTCATATAACTGTATCTTTCTTTTATTTTCCTTTAGTCATATCTCTTCATTTTCCCTTCTCTGACTGAGACATTTCTTTCTGGCAGCAAAGTGCTTTTATTTCTCTAAATAAAATAAGTCTTCATTTTAAATTTGCCCCATATTTCTAACAACATAACTCATATTTACTTGGATACCATGTAACTAACTCAGCCCCAACATACATACCATTTATGATTCACACCTTCATGTCTACCATCAGAATAGTTCATTTTCTGCATTTTACCTCTTCTGAAAATCTACAAAGATATCTTAATCTTGTTTTCCTAAGAAAAAAATACACAACTTTTGACGGTTAACATTTTTGCATCTCAATATGATATGTATATTAACTTGCAATATATAAAGCTGCTTTTACATATATTTTTTTCTGCTGATCTTTCTGAAAAAAAACAATCTCTATTGTACAGCAAGATCAAATGATTGTTAAATCGACATATTTATAAGTGTTTTATTATCCACATATTTAGACCTTAACCTTCTCAAAAGATAAAGTACAATTGTGTTTTGTTAAAATGGAAAAGAAATAGAACTGAAAGGATTACAAGACTTCATTCACACACAGGAAAAATAGATTATGCAATAGAAAAAGTTGAGATAAGTTTAAAAACAGAAACTCTAATGTTTAGTTGAGATGAAGACCAAGAAACTACAAGACAGTGGGGAGGAGAGAGAAAAAGTAGATTGCACACATACTTCAGGAGATGGCAGGAAAAAGAAAGGAGATTAGGCCATATTAGGCTTCAGATTTTTAGTATTAGATATAAATAGAAGGGAGACAGCTATTCTTTAATTTGGGGAAACTGATGTAAAAAGCCTAACAAATTCAGTAAAATATTCTTCATGTGAGATTTGTTCTTGAAACTCTGAAGAGATTTGTGCTTGTTTGTTTCCCCTGAATCCATAATTCTGAGGAAAATTGTATAGAAGCATAAGAAAATATAATTTTTATGTGATAATTTAATTTTTAACATTTAGCAGGAAAATGTTACTCATTCAAAGGCATCCACTGATACCAAGTCAATAGCGAGATCAGGACACATCAATGCACAGCCAAAGGTTAAATTAAACATTTCTGAGACCAGGGCAGGACCAAACATGAAAGAAATGTTCATGAACTAATCAGTGAGTCCCTCTTGTAGTTTTTGCCAAATATAGGTGTGTGTGCTTTTGGTCCCCATCTTCTGTGAAAATGGAATCATTTTGCAAATAAAATATACTTTAATATATTTATAGACACAGTGTACATTGTACAAATGAGTAGTATTTTGAAAAGTAACATGTTTTTTAAGAAATGTTGACCTGCCTTTGTCAATAAATAAGAACATTTGAAGGTAAAGTTATTTGAATACTACCTGATGATATTTGCTGGCATTTTGCAATGCATTAATATTAACTATCGGCTGAAGTCCATCACAGGTACAATAAAATTTAATATTCCATATGTTATAAGTAATATTTAGATGTCTATAATAATGAATAAAAACTGTAAAAATACTAGAAATATTTCAATAGTGAATTCCCAGGGGATATGATTTCTCGTTTTTGAATTCCAAAGATTAATAATATTTGTAAGTAGTTAGAAAAAAATTTTAGTACATTAAATTGTATTTATTTCTAGATTATTGAGATTGACTCTGTCACTGTACATTGATTTCTGTAGATTAGAAGACTCCAACACATTCTGAATCAAGTTGAGAGAGTTACTACATAAAATGTGACAATATTCAACCCATTCTTCTTTCACTGAGCTTTGGAATTTTTCTCCTCTACATCCGCTGAAGATTTCATTATTTTTCTCTAGTCTCTAACTCTTCTGTTCAGCAGTACTTGCCTTCTGTAGGCTATCCTCCAAAATTAGCTATTTTTTCTTTACTCCTCTCCTTTTAATTTTTTTTGATGGTTATGTTCGTCCCCTGGTGTTAAAAATATGCACATAATTTCTACTGCTTCATTTAAGAACTGTCTGTCTCACTTCTGCTTTTCAAATCTGACATAAAATATCTCTTATAGTCCACAAGAATTTGAAACAATTCAAAGATGGAGACTGGTAAATGGAACTCTTGCATGGTGTTAACACCATACAACTGGGAACACAGTCACCCTCTCTCCAGATACAACTGGGAACACAGTAACCCTCTCTCCAGATAGGATGAAAAGCAACTGTTCCAATGTTGGGTGAGATTTTTTTTTTTCTAGCTGGATGAAATTCCTCTTTTGATATCATATGTCTTAATACTGACATATACGATTATCTACTTCTAAAAATCATGTGATGGAGAAAAGGAAAGAAGAGAAAAAATAACTAATATATACATATATTCACTTCAAAAGAAGTAAGAAATATTATTTCTATTACAGTTCTCATTTCTGAATTGGGCCACATAGTTGTAGCTAATTGTAAATCTTTGTTTTATAAACTCGAAACAATAAACTCAACCTGATCTAGCTTATGTTCTTTTCATACGTATCCCCCAATATTGGGATCCATCTTCACAAATAATCTATAGGTTTTTGTTAGTATTAACAAAATAGTGCAATTATATTTTTGTGCACCATACCTGCTTGTGTGGCATACTTTGTCCCTAGCTCTCAAAGCTCTCTGTGACTTGAGTCTGGTGAAACCTAAAGAGGCAACAAGAGATTCAGGAGCATACTAGGACAAATAAGAGCCACCCAAAGATATCCAGGCTCTAATGCCTGGAACATGTGAGTATGTTACTTTGCCTGACAAAAGTGACCTTGCAGATGTGACTAAATGAAGAATCTTCAGAAAGGAAGGTTGTCTTCGATTCTCTGGGTTGGCCTATTATAATCACAAATATCTTAATAAGAGGACAGTTGAAAGGCCAGTGTGAGAAAGGAGATGTGGTGATAGAAACAATCAGCAAGAGGTTGGAAAACCTCGCAATTCTGACTTTAAAAATAGAGGATAGGGACAGGCACAGTGGCTCATGCCTATAATGGCTCATGCCTATATTCCCAACAATTTGGGAGGCCGAGGTGGGTGGATCACTTAAGGTCAGGAGTTCGAGACCAGCCTGGCCAACATGGTGAAACCCCATCTCTACTAAAAATACAAAAATTAGCTGAGCGTGGTGGCACACGCCTGTAATCCCAGCTACTCAGGAGGCTGAGGCAGGAGAATTGCATGAACCCAGGAGGTGGAGGTTGCAGTGAGCCGAGATCGTGCCACTGCACTCCAGCCTAGATGACAAAGCAAGACTTCATTTCAAAATAAATAAATAAATAAATAAATAAAAATAAAAAACGAGGATAGGGTCATGAGACACGGAATGTGAACAGCCTCTAGGAGGTGGAAAATGTAAGGAAATAAATTTTCTCCTGGAACTCCCAGAAGACATGGAGACCCGCTGAGAAACATAGATTTTAGCCAAATAGGGCCCATTTTGAACTCTGACTTCTAAAACTATAAGATGATAAATTTGTATTGTTTTAAGTCACTAAGTTTGTTGTAATTTGTTACTGAAGCCATAGGAAACTAATGAGGGAATAAATCCTTCAAAGGATCATCAGTGTTTTACAAAGCAATTATTTTACAGAAAGTTATATTTTTTGCAGGCAAAGAAAGATTAAGCTCATAGAGGGTAAGCATCAAAGAGATACTTTAACTGGTGAAATAAAATCTGAATAATTTATAAGCTTAAGTTCTTTGGTTTCATTGGAATTTACTTATATACCAATCCATTTTTCAAGGCTTTGCTCTTACAAAATTAATGCTCAATTTTAATGTAAGAGACTCTGAGCATTTTGAAATTCCTTTTGTGTTATAGCTCAGACCCAAACAGGATTAGATTCTGGATTTTGTTTTCAGGAACCTTTAACAGGCAAGAGCTGAGAGTTTCTCTTTAAGTATTCATAGGAGCAAAATCTTGGACTTTGTAGTTAAAACCATGAACTCATTATTTTATACCCCAAGTCCTTTATTGCATTTTGAAGCAATCATCTAACCCCACTGTATCTTTTATTTCCATCATTTCTTTTCAAATTTAGAAACAATGTCTCACTTTGTCACCCAAGCTGGATTGCAGTGGCATGATCACAGCTCATTGTAACTTCAAATTCCTGGGCTCAAAGAATTCTTCTGCCACCAAAGTGCCAGACTACAGGTGACAGCCATTGTACCCGGCACCATATCCTTTTATATAACTTATCACCTGATAACTTGCCTTTTATGCACAAGTAATTACCAGTGTCAAAAAGTAGTATTTTAAGCCACTGTTTTGACACTTTCTGTGTTTTGTCATTCTGTGAACTACTAACACTCCCTTTACCCTCAGAAATACTGCCATAATGTCTTAAAATTGAATCATACAAGATAAACCATTTCAGATAAATCACACCCAAATTAAATAATCCATTCTTAAGGTTCCGTTCCTCTAGACGCATTTCTGGTTCTAAATTCTCTATCAGTGCATTAATTAGAAAGGCAGAACTCATTAGGGAGTATATATGAAAGGATTTACTATAGACATCATGGGGGATGATTACAAAGTCTAAGTAGGACTGTTGATTCCATATCTGTATCTATATCCTAAGGTCAGAAGGCATTAATATGGTTAGGCTTTGTGTCCCCACCCAAATCTCATCTAGAATTGTAATTCCCAGGTGTTTAGGGAGACACCTGGTAGGAAGGGATTGGATTATGGGGGCGGTTTCCTTCATGCTGTTCTTGTGATGGTGAGTGAGTTCTCACAAAATGTGATGATTTTACAAGGCAGTTTTCCCTGCTCTTTCTTGCCTATCTCTCCTGCTGTCTTGTGAAGAAGGTGCCTGATTCCCCTTCTGCCATGATTGTAAGTTTCCTGAAGACTCCCCATCCATGCTAAACTGAGAGCCAGTTAAACCTCTTTCCTTTATAAATCACCCAGTCTAGGGTTTATATGGCTTTGCTCTGTCTCCTCACCCAAATCTTATCTTGTAGCTCCCATAATTCCAACATGTTGTGGGAGGGACTGGGTGGGAGATAATTGAATCATGGAGGTGGTTTCCCCCATACTGTTCTCCTGGTAGTGAATGAATCTCACAAATTCTGATAGTTTTTTTTTAAGGGAGTTTTCCTGCACAAGCTGTCTTTTCCTACTGCTATCCATGTAACACATGGCTTGCTCCTCCTTGCTTTCTGCCAAGATTGTGAGGCCTCCCCAGCCACGTGGAACTATAAGTCCATTAAACCTCTTTCTTTTGTAAGTAGGCAAGTCTCGGGTATGTCTTTATCAGCAGCATGAAAATGAACTAATACAGTAAATTTGTATCAGTAGAGTGGGGCACTCCTGAAAAGATACCTGAAAATGTGGAAGCAACTTTGGAACTGGATAGTAGGCAGAGGTTGGAACACTTTGGAGGTCTCAGAAGAAGATTGAAAAATGACAGAAAGTTTGGAATTCCCTAGAGACTTGTTGAATGGCTTTGACAAAAATGCTGATAATGATATGGACAATTAAATCCAGGCTGAGATGGTCTCAGAGGGAGATGTGGAACTTGTTGGGAACTTGAGTAAAGGTGACACTTGTCATGTTTTAGCAAAGGGACTGGTGTCATTTTGCCCCTGTCCTGGAGATTTGTGGAACTTTGAACTTGAGAGAAATGATTTAAGGTACCTGGCAGGAGAAATTTCTAAGCAGCAAAACATTCAAGAGGTGATTTGGGTGTTGTTAAAGTCATTCAGTTTTTAAAGGGAAACAGAGCAACAGAGCATAAACAGAGCATAAAAGTTTTGAAAATTTGCAGTCTGGCACTGTGATATAAAATAAAATCGCATTTTCTGAGGCAAAATTTAAGCTAACTGCAGAAATTTGCATAAGTAACAAGGAGCCAAATGTTAATCACCAAGACAATGGGGAAAACGTCTCCAGGCCATGTCAGAGGTCTTCACAGCAGCCCCTCCCATCTCAGGCCCAGAGGTTTAGGAGGAGAAAATGGTTTCATAGGTCAGGCTCTGGGTCCCTGTGCTGTGTGCAGCCTAGGGACTTGGTGCCCTGCATTCCAGTGGCTTCAGCTGTGACTAAAAGGGGCCAAAGTACAGCTTGGGCTATTACTTCAGAGGGTGGAAGCCCCAAGCCTTGGCAGCCTCCATATGGTTTTGAGCTTGCAGGTGCACAGTAGTCAAGAATTGAGATTTGGGAACCTCTGCCTAGATTTCAGAGGACGTATGGAAACACCTGGATGCCTAGGCAGGTTGCTGCAGGGGTGGGACCCTCTTGGAGAATCTCTGCTAGTGCAGTGTGAGACAGATATGTGGGGTCAGAGGCCCCAAAGAGAGTCCCTACTCATGCACTGTCTAGTGCTTTGCAGGGTATAGCCCCTCTCCTGGCTGCTTTCATGGGTTGGTGATGAGTGTTTGTAGCTTCTCCAGGTGCACAGTGAAATCTGTGTTGATCTACCATTCTGGAGTCTAGAGGATGGTGGTCCTCTTCTCAGAGATCCCATGTGTTGTGGGAGAAACCCAGTGGGAGAAATAATTGAATCATGGGGGTGATTTCCCTGATACTATTCTTATGGTAGTGAGTAAGTCTCAAGTGATCTGATGGTTTTAAAAAGGGGAGTTTCCCTGCACAAGCTCTCTTGTCCTGCTGCCATCCATATAAGATGTGGCTTGTTCCTCCTTGCCTTCTGCCACGATTATGAGGCCTCTTCAGTCACGTAAAATGGTAAGTCCATTAAACCTCTTTATTTTGTATAGTGTCTAGTCTTGGGTATGTCTTTATCAGCAGCATAAAAGTGGACTAATACAAAGGTATTTCTTTATAACAGTGTGAAGACAAACTATTATAGGCTATCAGGAAGAAAAGATGAACATTAAGTAGAGGAAGCACAGAAAAACCTGAACCAGTGATGATGTACTGCAACCCACAAGGAAATCCTGAAACCCTCCTCAGTCTCTCAGTGTCTGGATTCCTTTCAACTTCAGTGATCAAGGTGTTTGCTCTAAATGACAGGCTAATGCCTTTCACCACAAAGCAAAACATATGCTTGGACCAGGATTTGAAAAATCTTAAGGAAGAAATCCACCAGGAGCTAAATCTTTGGTCCTAGTTGCTGTCTTAATCCATCAGCAGATAACAGTTAGGGGATAATTAGCTGGTAAGCAATTACTCGAGTGCCCTCCCCTGACTTTATTAGTATAAAAGTCTGGGTCTGCTCTTTCACCTCCATCTTTAGTATCTTGAACAAAATCACTGTGGTCTACAATAATTTGAGTTCACTCAAATACAAATTCACAATAGTATCCAAAATATTTGAAGCCAGTATGGCCACTGCTATTTACTATTCACAGTAGATAGATGCCACAGAGTTGAAATACTGTCTTCAAGATCACCTATTTTACCGAGAAGTAAGCCTTTAGTTGCAGGAAGTTTGAGGGCCTGGGGTAAACTCTGGGTGTTGGAGAAGGGCACTTGTACAAGGGTTGGGCAATGGTTATGAAGAGGGTCACCCGTAAGTTTTTCAAATGTTAAGAACAGTATGATTATGCTATTGGCATGCTGTCAACTGTGACAATTCAGCAAACATGCTTTGAATGCAGGATGAATGAACATTTTAATGATTCTGTTGTTCAGCAGAATAAGTGAGTTTGCTCTCCATTGCATCCTTGCAATAATTCATAATCCTTATTCCTTTTAAACTCACAGTTTAATGTACTATTTTAAGCATCTCTTTTCATAGATTTAAAATTAATTTGCATTTTACTGTAGTCAATATACATTTAAAGATTCTCAATATCACAAATTCAATGGTAATTTGACTATTTGAATATATTAATTAGTTTACTTAAGTGGTATTTCAAATGCAGATATAGATTGTAACTATCAGAGAGATGATGTGATGAATCTCAAAATTTATAATTCCTTAATGCATGTTATGCTAATTTTTGTTTGTCTAGTTATATTGTAAAAAGTTAAAAAATTCAGTGTTCTTTTGCTATATGTTAGAAATTTTATTCATATTTACAAATTTAATTTTATAATTTTAGGGTTTAAAGTAGTATTTTTACCATTTTACATAAGAATAATATTTATACATTTTATAATCTCACAGTAATATTTACAGAAGAGGAAACTCAATATATTTTGTTATTCAAATAAGTGTCTCAATTCATTCTTGTAATTTACTATATTTAATAATAACCTAAATATTGTTATTTTGTTTCTAAATTTGAGTTCGATATTTACACTGTATAACATTGAAAGATACAAAACTTTCTTAGGAGGTAAGTAAAGACTATTTGACTCTTAAATCTCATTTTCTTTCTAGAACTCTAGGGAACCCAGCTCATTATTTCTTCAATTCTAATACTAATAGTATTTTTACGAGTATGTAACATATTTGTTAATACATAAATGTACTTCCATTTTATAATGTATTTTGACTTTAGCCAATCTGCTTTTAATATATGCAGTACTACTAAGTTACAAAAAATAAAATTGCAATCCATTATGTGATTTATAGTGATGTTCTTCAGATCTTTCTAATAGGTTGTGTTTTAAATAATTCACTGATTTCTAAGATGAAGTTGATTTCATCATAAAAGGTATGTTCAGACTATTAAGAAAGTATGTGCATTGGGATGGAAATATTCATGGGAACTCATCTGGGAAGCCCATGAACTGTGTCACTTAAAGTGAGAAAAACTGTGGTTGATGTGTTCGATGATTGCCATAACATATTTCACCTTTCCACATTCAATGATAGTGTTGTTAGTTATGTAACAGGGAATAATTGCTTATATATCCCAGAAAATTTTTATGAATTTTATATAGTTACATATTTACTCATTTTTAATATGGGCCCTTTGTACTCTCATGGAAATAATTTATTAATTCATTTATTCACCATTGGCTGGTTGGTGGTGACTAATCTCTCAGGCAAGATACCTTGACCATCCTGGCTAACACGGTGAAACCCCGTCTCTACTAAAAAATAAAAAAAAAAATTAGCCGGGCGAGGTGGCGGGCGCCTGTAGTCCCAGCTACTCGGGAGGCTGAGGCAGGAGAATGGCGGGAACCCGGGAGGCGGAGCTTGCAGTGAGCTGAGATCCGGCCACTGCACTCCAGCCCGGGCGACAGAGCGAGACTCCGTCTCAAAAAAAAAAAAAAAAAAAAAAAAAAAAAAAAAAAAAAAAAGATACCTTCTATATAGGATTGTTCTTCCTGGAGAAGTAAGCCATTATGTAGTTATAAATAATCACAATACACTTTTCACAACAGTTGGAGGATACATGAACCAGCCTCATGAGGAGATCTGGCCATAGTCACTACAGCATTCACTGTATCAACCCTTGACCTTGCTCAGATTTATTTACTATTAATGTTGTTTATTCTATTCAGACAGAGATTCCACAGAGTTGTTTTCAGTCACAACTTGCAGAAAAAAAATAAACTTACGAGATGTGAATTGATGAGATTAAGTAATCTTCTCAAAAGCAGTTGAACTTGAGTTCAAAATGATATTCATCACGCCCTTTCTCTGTCGCTCATTCATGATTCTCTACCCCTGCACCAAGCCAGTATTTCTTTAATTGGAGAGGCTTGCCTGGAGGGGTAACGCAGCATCTTATTCTAATGGTTTCTATGTCTATTTCCCCTTTAAAATTAGACACCTATATCAAGAGATACACACATGAATGACTCAAATACCAAATATATTTATACTTGTACCTATTGAATAATTACCACACATCCTTATGATGATCAGTTTCCATTACTCTTGCTAATATGGAAATTTGTTTCTGTGCCTTCTGTTACATGGGTATGAGAAATCATTCAGAAAACGCTGCAGCCATACATGTAAATTTACTGGTACTCTTGCAGTGTCCCCTGGAGAAATGGGTCCATCTGAGACCTGGGCTTTTTGGATAAAACAGTCTATATTTGTTGGAATTGAGAAACAAAAATTTCTAAATGTATCATTGACAGTAATGGTGAATAGGGCCATGCTTACTTCTGTTTATTGGTTCCAAGAATCACGTATGTAATTTCTCAGAGTCGGAACACATACAATGGAAGTTGTGTACTAATGTCTACCTGCCTAGGAGATAATGGATGCCATGTATCCTGAACGGCAGGTCAATTAGTCAGAAGTTATGTTTGTAGGGGTTAATATGAGTAGATCAGATACCCCTGTGATTCCCTCAGGCAGGAGTGCTTAAGGAAGTCCTCTAGGCAAAGAAGGCAAACCAGTATCTGCACTCTGCATCAACTCTAGTAAGGAGGAATCATTGCCTGATGTAATCAGCTTGCAACCAAGTTGCTAATGTTATTCTCAAGGAATGATCCTTCTCTTGTGTCTTTACAAGTCTTTGAAGGTGGCATTAATATGCCATTGTCTCTGAGACATAATTTTGGTTTTGATTTTCTACCCCAATGGTGACAACATAGTCTTAAATTATTTTATTTGGATTTTCCTACCACAATACATCATATTCTAAAGGACAAACAAATCAATGTGAGGACTTTGCCAATTGCTAAGGTTCTTCACTCCATTTATATATTCATGAATTCAAGGAATAACCAAGTGAGCTAAAGGCTTTATCACTTCCCAGGACAAACCAAATGCGTTGACTGATCAATGCTAAGATATAACAGCTGGCATGGACTGAGTAGTGCCCTATCTCCCCGCAAAGCCTATTTGCTGAAGACCTAACTCCTAGTGTTACTGCATTTGGAGACAGGGCTTTTAAGACGGTAATAACAGTGACATGAGATCATAAAGGTGGGACCCTAATCCAACAGTACTGGTGTATTTATAAGAATAGAATAAGATACCAGTGATGTATGCACACAGAATAAAGACCATGTGAAGACACAGTGAGAAGATGCCCATCTGCAAGCCAACAGGAGAGGTCTCAGAGAAAGGAACTTTGCTGGTACTTCCATCTTGGTTTTCAAGACTCCACAACTGTAAGAAAATTAATTTTTGTTTAAGCCAACCAGTCTGTGTAGTTTTATCATGACAGCTTGAGAAGACTAATATAATAGCCCAGCATTCTTGGCTCAAACTTTGGAATACTTTGATGGGTTATCCCAGCTTCAGAGATCCCCAAAGTGTCAGTAGATGCATAGGAGTGATTACAACAAGGGGTGCTAGTTATTGCTGCCTAATTCTTCCTTCTGCCAAATTGAGCTTTCTTTCTTCTCCTCTCCTCTATTCCACAGTTGTTGATCCCACACATCCCCAAATAAACTTTCAATATGAGAATCCCTTTACACTCAACTGAGTGCGAACCCAACCTTCAGCATTTCCCTTGTATATGTTTGCCTCCTTGTGGGTAAAGGTGTTAACAATAATACTGCTAAAGCATGCCAGGCACTAAGTCGTGGTACCAGCTATTTTAGGTTAACTTCCTTAGAAACACTCCAGAGTCTGAGAGAGACATTCTTGCTAAAGTGATTGAGAGAATGCTTTCCAGACACTGGAAGTACAGGAAGCAGGATACAGTAGGGTAACAAAGTTAACCAGGAATGTGCCCTTGGCTGGAGACTAAATTTAACCCCCTTCCTCTATAATATCTGACGCACAAGTTCAACCACAGAGATGGCTCCAGTTGAGGCAATTGAGCCTGTCATTTCATCAGTCAGTGACCACAAGCTACCATTTTGGGTAAGGTGCTCCTATTCAGTCATTCGCTCAAGAGAAGTAATCAGCTGCGAGCTTTTGGTAGCCATCACTCCCAGAAGATCGCAGGTTGGTGTACATGTCTGGTGAATGGGTCTTGGGGAGAGCACCTTTAGCAACCACTGGGTCACGTAAAGCAGTGATAGCAAGCATAATGTAACAGAGATGTTCAAAATAGCACCTTTAGTGTAAAAAATATGTTGACAGCAATTTAAGTGTAGGAACTAATTGCATGATAAATGCATAACATTTATATCAAATTTATTGTAGATACAGGTATTGCTATTTAAGAAATACATTAGGCCGGGCGCGGTGGCTCACGCCTGTAATCCCAGCACTTTGGGAGGCCGAGGCGGGCGGATCACAAGGTCAGGAGATCGAGACCACGGTGAAACCCCGTTTCTACTAAAAATACAAAAAAAATTAGCCGGGCGCGGTGGCGGGCGCCTGTAGTCCCAGCTACTCAGGAGGCTGAGGCAGGAGAATGGCGTGAACCCGGGAGGCGGAGCTTGCAGTGAGCCGAGATTGCGCCACTGCACTCCAGCCTGGGCGACAGAGCGAGACTCTGTCTCAAAAAAAAAAAAAAAAAAAAAAAGAAATACATTAAAATACATAATTACATAAAATGTTATGAGTTAATTCAGAAGTATATAATATTATTTAATGAAAACACATATCTTAGATATCAATATTTAACAAATATATTGATTAAAATAATATATTAAAAGTCTTTTCAAAGCTGAACCAAAAGTAACTAAATTTCATCTGTCACATCTGAAACCAAATGTTTTTAAAGATTGAAATTGAAGAAATAAAAATAACAAGGAGATACAAAGAGCTTTATATTTTTGGAAGTCAAAAGAATCAAATCAACATGGAAGCAACTCCTATATGGGCATAACTGAGAGTCCGGTAATATAAAGTTTTTAATATGATTAATCACAGAAAATACAATACTTATCTGAGAACGATGTATGTGTAAATGAATATATACAAATTATTTTAAAAACGTGTTTCTAAAGTTAACTCATAAATTCAGAATTTTTATTAAAACTCAATTAGTTCTTTGAGAAATATCCAAACTGTTCTCCACATTGGCTGAGCTAAATTACATTACCAACAACAGTGTATAAGTGTTCCCTTTTCTCTGTAGCATTGCTAGCATCTGGTGTTTTTTGACTTTTTAATAACAGCAATTCTGACTGTTGCAGACAATATCTCATTGTAGTTTTGATTTGCATTTCTCTGATGATTAGTGGTGATGAGCATTTTTCTTATATTTGTTGGCTATTTGTATATCTTCTTTTAACAAGTGTCTGTTCATGTCCTTTGCCCATTTTTTAATGGGGTTATTTTATTTGGTTAAATTGTTTCAGTTACTCATAGACTTTGGATATTAGATCTTTGTTGGATGTATAGTTTGCAAATATTTTCTACCATTCTGTAGGTTGTCTGTTGACTGTGTTGATGGTATCTTTTCATGTACAGAAGCTCTTTAATTAGGTTCCACTTGACAATTTTTATTAAAACAGAGCTACCATTTGACCCAGTAATCTCATTACTAGGTATACACCCAAAGAAATATAAATTATTCTTTTATAAAGACATATGCATGAATATGTTCATTGCAGCACTATTCAAAATAGCAAAGACATGGAATCCTCTCAGGTGCCTACCAATGCTGGACTGGATTAAGAAGCTGTAATGCATATACACCATGGAGCACTAGACAGCCACAAAAAAGAAATCATGTTCTTTGCAGCAATGTGGATGAAGCTGGAGGTCATAATCTTAAGCACATTAATGCAATAACAGAAAACCAAAAATCAAATGTTCTCACTATAAGTGGGAACTAAACATCGAGTGCACGGTGTCATAAACCAGGAAACAATCAACATTGCGCAATATTTGAAGGAGGAAGAAGGGGAGCATGGGTTGAAAATGCAACCTATTGGTTACTATGTTAATCTGGCCTAGTTAAAATATGTAACGATCCTACACATGCACCACCTGTAGTTAAAATAAAAGCTGAAATTAAAAAAAGAAATTGGGACCACTAAAATAAAATCTGTTGGAACTAAAAAGTTAAATCTGAAAAAGACAATATAGTAAACTATATAATCATATAATTATGTATTATTTGCATAGAATTAGGATTGTCCATCTAAACAGAAAATAAGATAATCTACACGGAAATAAAAAATTAAATATTAATAATAAATTTTAATAATAACTGTAAAGCATAACACTAAAAGGTAGAAAATATCTTTGGGAGATATATTTATAAACAATAAACAAAAACTACAATCTATAAAGATAACAGTTCACGCAAATCATTACAAGTTACATAAAATATGGCTAAAACAGAAAAACTGTTCTAAGCACATGAGCTGATATTTCTCTTACAGAAACAGTACATATAGCACATTAAAGTGAATTAAAAAGTCTAAAGATAATTGGAAACAAAACAACACAAGAAGTTGGTAAAACTCTAAGTTAATGTATGCTTTTGCTTTTAAATGGAATTGAAAAATCTCGTACTCAACTTAGTTGATCATTTGTTATTACCTTTCTGGAAAAAAATTTGAAATTTCAAATATATATATATATAATCTTTGAAAATAAACACAATTTTGAAACATTTAAATTAACTTGATATATATACAATTTAAAACTTGCATTAATATTTTATAAATATTACTTATTTTTAAAATGCATATTGAGTTTTAAAGTTGTCTGTTTTACAATTATACTGAATAGTAAACATTGAAAACCATTCATAGTCCAATTGGAGAAAACTGAAACAGTAGATTATGTGATATAATTTCAATAGCATATGAAACAGCCATGAAAGTCATCCTTTTGAAAATATCTAATGCAATAGTAAAATAATCTATATTGCAATTTGTAGAAAAAATTACTTAAGAATAAAATCTACACTGTCTAAAAAGTTGCAAGTATCATCAATTAAAAATGTCTATATGTATGCATATATGTGTATGAATGCATTCATTAGCAATGATTATCATTGGATACAGGTGAACAAGTAATTATTTCTATGTGGTTCTCTTTCCTGTATTTTGCCAAATGATGACAGTATAAAAAAGAAATAGAATCCTCCAAATGGATGAATTAAAATAAAAATAATTAGTAAAACACCATTATGGCAACTTTTGTAAACATCATCCTCATATCCTTCATAGACCTTATAAAAACTCATGTCTCCCATACAATATTTAAGGCCAATATCTACCTCTGTGATTGAGGTTCTATATCCACAAATATTATCATTTTTCTGTTTTCATTTTTCCCTACTCTCTTGGTTTTAAACTTGTTGAAGTGCCGTCTACAGCAAAGAAAAAAAGTATTTTCCTTATCTTTTTTTTTAAATTCAAACCCTTCTACAATTATTACTCAACTACAATAGCTCCCTCTGTGTTTATCTGCATTTATTTGATATCTTTCTTTTAGGATATTTTATTTTTTATGTAATATCACCATCTCCTATTTTTACAACATCATTATTGGCTGTTTTTCCATACCTCTATTTCTAAAACTTATTAGCACATTTTTACTTCTCTCATATGTTTACATGTTCAAGATTTGTTTATTTTTAATAGAAGAAAACAAGCAAAAATTAAATTATTCCACATCTTATGCAAAAATCATATGTGCCTACATTCATCTTATGTAGTCAACGTATTCAAACAGTCGTTCATCTTACTGTACCTATATTTTTGTCACTCAATCTTCTCCTCATTGTAATTAGGACTCCACCAATCTTTCTACCACAGAAAGTTTGCTAAAATCACCAGTGGCTTATGAGACACTGAATTCTATAGCAATTCATACAGCTGATCACACTCTCCTTAAAACCATCCTGCTTGGCTCTTTGGTTTACATCTTATATCATTGGCCTCTTCTTGATCTTTTATGTTTCTTGTTTTGTTATCTTTTTTTGGTTACTTGAAATCTTGTCTATCAAATACAACTCTTTTTACCTCAATATTTTTCCCATAAGAACCATCATTTATGTCAGTAGATTTAATTTTCACTTTTATGAGATACTTTAAATTTATACTTCTAGCCCAACACTGTCATCTGAGCTTCAAACTCATATGTCTATCTCTCTGTATGATATTTCCACTTGGAAGTCACAATTCACTTTAAAAATAACAAGTTCATAATAAAACTTGTACTTCCCTTCCCCTATTTGTATTTCTGTAGTGTTTCCCATCTTATTACATGACGTGATCATAATTATTTAAGCTTGAGAACCTAGGAGACAAATTCAACATTTTCCTGTTTCTGTCCATTTTTATTCAAGCCATCAACATTTATTGGTTATTCTCTACGTTAAATATCCCTTGAATTTGTCCATTTTTCCTCTTTACTATCTAACTATTTCCAGCTACTGTCACTGTGTTTGAAATTTTGTATCCACTCAATGAGATAATTTAGCCTATCTCAGTATATACAAAGGTGACTCTAAGTATCTATCAAGTAGAGTCGTCTTATCAAAATTCAGATCTGTGTATATTGCTTTTTATTTAATACATATTAATTATTTTATTTTATCAAAAAGCAGATTGTATTAAAATAGAAATTAAGATTAGACATTCTGACTTACCTGCCTGCCTCATTCAAACTTGCTTTCGTATTGATCTTGGTATTCCAGAACTATTACATTTACTTTGTTATATTCTGCATGTTCCTTTTAGCACAGGGCCTTTACACATGCTGTCTTCTCTCAGCCTATAATTCCTTTTTTGTTTGTTTGTTTTTAAGACAGAGTCTCCTTCTATAGCCCAGGCTGGGGTGCAGTGGCACAAGCTTGGCTCACTGCAACCTCCATCTCCCAGGTTCAAGCGATTCTCCTGGCTCTGCCTCCTGAGTAGCTGGAATTACAGGCTTGTGTCACCACACAAAGGTAAGTTTTGTATTTTTAGTAGAGACGGGATTTTGCCATGTTGGCTGGGCTGGTCTCAAACTCCTGACCTCAGATGATCCTCCTGCCTTGGCCTCCCAAAGTACTGGGATTACAGTCTTGAGCCACCACACTAGGCATCAGCCTAGAATTCTTATACCCATTCCTCCATTAGTCGTGTTACTTCCTATTCTGTCTTTAATTTCAGCTTTATTAGGTAATCCTTCACTGACCTAAGTATACATTTTCTTCATAATGCATTTTTATAACACCAAAGCCCATTCTTTTAGAAACTTCCTAAAGCATTTTAAATTTTATATTAATTTGTGTGATTTTTTTAAATTTAATAGCAATCTTAGTATATTTTATGCTACTATGGTCTACATAGCAGATACTATGCTAGTATGATTCAATGGTCATAAATAGTTTTCAAAATTTTCCATTTACTTTTAAAAATGATTATGTACTTAGTGTCAAAAAATCAGAGAAATGGAATATTTTCTGTTAAATAATTATAAAATGAGTTAACAAATGAATAAATGAATAATGTAAGTTCCATGACACATACTAAATTTTTTATTATTCTCATGTATTTGATAATATTTTATATGTATTTTCCTATTTTAATGTGTGTAGTGTAAAGTATATTCTAGAACAAAACTGTCAGACTTTCCTCTTTGTTTTAAACAATAATTTGTTAATCTTAGGCACAACTCATGTCAACTGTATTGAAAATTTGGGGGCATAGATATGAGAGCTCTATACTTATAATTACATTCCTAGGTAAATAGAGTAACTGACATAGATTTTTCCAGAAATAGAGCTCCTTCATCTAACCACACACTCAGTATTGATTTAATAGCAGAAACTGTTATTTCCACATTAACTTTTAACTAGTGGTTCATTCTTGAAATGTTTTCAGAATAAGATATGTCTTTCCAATATTAATAGTAAATGTAAGAAAATACGAATGTAGAAAGGTCAAAAGGAGCTCCATAATTGATTGTATTGCTGCTCAGTTGAAAACACCTAAAGACATTAGTCAGTAGGATCAACCCCAGAATAAATTAGTGAATTAACAAGGGATATGACTATTCAGGGAATTTCATGAGACGATAATAAAATACTTGGGAAGTTTTAATGATTAAAATTTCCCCAAGGAAACCTGTGGTGAACATTCATTAAAATTATTTTCTAACATCTCTTACACATTTTATACTTCCTCCCAGGTATTCAAATGTGAATAATCACATTTCTAAAAATGTATGTAATGGTACCTACATGAGGAGTTGTAGGAGTCATGCATGAAAAGATTTTAAAAGGTGGCATTTCAAGGTTCTTTCAAAAAACAACCCCCTTTTGAATTAAAGTACGTGTCACCTTACATTTTAGTATTATTCAAATAGAATATTTAATGAGTACATATGCTCTAGACATTTTCTAAGATCCTATATTCTTTAATTTTTATAATAACCCTCCTTTACCATAGTCATAATTCATGAAAAGGAAACTGAGGCTCAGTGGTGTTGAATGCATGTGTAAGTTTTAATAGCTAAATTGGTACTGAGCCAAGGTAAAATTAATTGACTCTGAACACTAGTTATGTTTCATTTTGCTCTATGATCCCTAGAATGCAGAGGTATTTTTTCCACTTTGAGAAAAGATGAACTGTTAATACTCAGACGATTGTACCTGTGTGCCACACTGGGCATAATGACTAATAAAACTGCTTACATTTTAAATTACTCTCTGTCAGAAAGTTACCACTTAACCTGAGAAGAACACACTCATTTACATTCCAAGGGCAGTTTGAGATTTGAATTAAACATAAGTGTACACAAGAAAGGCATCCCATGGTGTTTTCCAGGAAGTCAGCTTCTAAGCACTTATTAACTCATGTATTTCCTGGGCGGATAAATGGTAAACTAAAATGCATTGTGCAGTCAATGGAAGGCTCCTGAACCGAGAGCTAGGACGTCTACACCCTAGACTTAGTTACTGCACTAACTTACTCTATGCCCTTGGATCAGTTGTCATTTCGTATTTCTTGGCCATATTCAAAAGCCTTTCACAATGAGGGAAGTAACCAGAGCATTTATGGGGTTGTTTTGAGCCATAAAATAGTTTAGAAAGAATAAAATAATTATAGAACTCTCCCCACAAAGATCACGATCCTTCTAGATTCCAATCTCAGTTAACCAACCTACTTGGTCAGTCCTCAAGCCAGAAGACATTTTAATTGCTTTTCTTTTGTGTATATCCTATGGAAAATTAAGACATTAACAGAGAAGGGTTTTCTGTTTAACATGGATCTCTGGTGACATGGAGTCATTCAGGCTCTTTCTATCACATGGACAAACTGTGGATTGAACATCCTTAAAGGCTTTCTATTGCCCCGCTACTTGACATATTTCATAAGAGATGCAAGAAGATGGTAGATTTTGTTAGCATTTAAATGACCTGGTGTACAGTATATGGGGCATTCTCAACTTGGGTGCCAGCTGCTCAGAAAGCTGCGTACAACCCTGGTAAAGGAGCTAGTGAGCAGAGATCGGTGTTAGTGCCTATTTCCCCATAATAAACTGCAGCAGCTGAGGGAGTTTCTTGGAAGTGAGTTTGTGGCCCTTTACTTCCTAACTTCATGTGTTTAAAGGTGCAAAAAGTTCTTTATTTTTCACTTCCAAAATGTGGCCTGAATTTGATCCAATCTATCATATCTACAACTATCACGTTAAACAAAGTCTACATGATTGCTCTATTTTTTCATAAGGCAAAATGATTGATGCCAACTCATCCTGTCAGACTTAGATAGCCAGATTTCTCACTGCATTGCTAAGTTCACATTTCATTAATATCCTCTTTCATCATTCTGAAATAGCCACATTAATCCCTTTGTTCCCTAAGATATTTCCACCTAAATTTATACCTCTATTAATTATTAATTATTATAATTAATTATTATTTATTTGAGATGGAGTTTCTCTCTGTCACCCAGGCTGGAGTGCAATGGCGCGACCTCAGCTCAATGCAAACTTTGCCTCCTGGGTTTAAGTGATTCTCCTGCCTCACTCTCCCAAGTAGCTGAGATTACAGGCGTGTGCTACCACGCACAGATAATTTTTGTATTTTTAGCAGAGATGGGGTTTCACCATGTTGGCCAGGCTGGTCTAGAAGTCCTGACCTTAAGTGATCCGCCTGCCTTGGCCTCCCAAATTCTGGGATTACAGGTGTGAGCCACAGCGCCTGGCCCATACATTTTCTCCTATCATCATTCATGTCTCAGCTCTGAGAAAATTCTTCTCTGCACAGTTGTGTAAGGTTTCCCAACTGTCTGCCCTTCCCTAATTATCACAATGTTTTACCTTATTAATTTCACTAATCACTGTCATATTATTACTTAATATTAATATTTTTATTTCCACTAGGCTATATATTCCCCAAGAGAACATAAGACTGTGTCTTGTTTAATCATAAATTCCAAATAAATGCAATAAATAATAGATTTTATGATAGAGTGACTAAGATGTAGAGAGTTGGAAGGATGAATGAGAAGAGGAATAGAGAGGTAGCAAAGTAGGTCTAGAGATACCTGTGACACTTGGGACAACCGAGTTTTTCTTGATTAATGTTCATATTCATATGTAATGGATGTGTGACATATATTTTATGATCTCTATAGTCTCTTCATATTCTAATCATATATCTTCATGTGTATCCACATGTCATTAATATACAAGAAGAAAATATCCTCATTAAGATTAAATTTATGAGAAAGTATAAAACACAGAAGGCTAATCTTGGTCATTTTTATTTCTTATTCACAAAAGGTGAAAAATTCACATTCCCGAAAAGTGGTACAATCGCTTCTATTTTTAGTTAAAAATGCTCAAACGCTACGCTTGCTTTTGTTTATTAGGAAAATTTTTAGATGAGAAATAGTCTGGTTTGCTGTGTTTTACACATCACAGTAGTTTATTAGCTGATCCAAGTTGATTTAGACTTTTTGTAACCTTATTTGTTGCTGTAAAATAAAATATTGGAACTTGGCTTGTGAGCAGCAGAAATTCTTTAGAATTGCTCCCTTAAGAGAATGAGTTCTCAATAGAATGTTGTTTTGAAAAGATGAATAGTATCGAGAGAACATAGAAATCTTTATTGAGATATATATTTTTTGTTGTATTATAGTGCTGGTTTTTTTTTTTTTTTTTTTTTTTCCCTAGGCATTATTTGGAGTATTGGTCCAAAACTATCCTAAAACTTAATTGAAGTAAAGACAGAAAGAGTAGCAAACTAATGATGATAAAGTTCCAAAGACAGAAACGAAAAGTAGTCAAAGGGGAAATGTTAACTAAAATTGATAAAAGAAAAGAAAATAAATGGATGAAATAATATCACTTTAAGACATCAGAATAAAATGAAAGAGAGAGAGGTTTCAATTTAATGACTGCTTTGTGGCTTGTATGAAATACATTGATTTTCTCAGTCTAACTTTTAATAAAAATCATCTCTATTTCAAGATAAAGCTAAAATTTGAGTTAATAAAACTTTACATGATAAAGAGTTTATAAAATGTTTTCCATTTAGCCAGCCATAAAAAATTTAAAAAACTATTTTCCAGGTCTGGAATAACATTATGAGTTACATTTATTACCGTTAATTGTTTAGAACTAGATTAAACTTTATAAATCAAAATATATTACTGAATAAGTGTGTGTTTGTCTATAATTATTTTTGATTCATGCCTAAAATATTTTGTCACTCTAAAGATATCACCATTACATTAAAAAGAAAATACATTTTTAATTCACTTTGCTTTAAAAGAATATGTATTGGTTGGTAAAATTGTATAGCCCATGGTTTCAGAAAACTGTATAGGAGACATCAACATTTAAAGTATTGGGCATGATAACCTGTGAAAAGTACGATTAACTATTTATTTGTTGAAGAATAACATGTTTTCTTGATCAATATTCACAACGTTTTCACTACGAAACACGTTTTCTCGTATAGTTTCCATACATCACAAGGTCTTGCCTATCAAACTCATCAGCTTTATCAACATGCAATTTCTTTTTTGTTCTAAAATTTAAGCCTTGTATTTCAATTTTTAATCATCATAAAGAATTATTGTACTTATAATAAGGTAATGTTTTATATCAAAAGTAGACAGTTTTTAATTAAATTGAACGAGCTTAGGTTTTATGAACCTTATAGAATTTTATTTTAACATTAACGAAAACCTAATTGGAATCTAGCAGGTTATCTGATAATCTTTTATTTTCTAAAACTGATGCTTATAATAATGACATTTATAAACTAAAGATAGAATGAAAAATTTTAAAATGTCTTACTAAACACCAAGTGATTATGAAATATTTAATATACAAAAGCCATAAAACATTTATAAAATGAAAACATGTGCACAACACCAGATTTACGTTCCAAAATATACCACCTTTATTGTTAAATCCTCTGATTTCATTACTTTCCTAACCCTATCCTCTGCCCTTCCTATTTAGGGATAAATTTTTTCTCATGTCACTTTTATGTTTTAATAAAAAACATAGGTATCCATAGTAATTGTGTTTTTGCTTTTGCATGTCTTTAGATATTTACTGATAGTATCATCTTTCTTTTAATTTTGTACCATATTATGCCCTGAGTCCATGAACTGAATAGGAAACAAAGTGTGATGTTTAATAAGAATGAAGGTAAGAAATGTTCCTGTCTCATTTCCAACTGAGGGAATGTTTTTAATATTGCACAATTAAATATGACTAGTTGTATTTGTTCACTTTTAGTAGAGACTTTGATATATGCCCTTTTAGAATATAAAGTTGTTCTTTTACATTTATCATTGAATAATGTTTTGTTAAAATAACTCAAAGGTAAAAGTTATAGACATAGAGGTTCTAAAAAGTTTTGCTTGATATATCTATACTTTTAAAATGCATGTATGATTTAGATTTTCCACTTATTCCCATGCTAATTTTGGTGTGTTATCCTAAAAAGTTGGCATTGAATTATTTTTTCCAAATTTATATAAATAAAGTTACATTTAATTTTTCTTATTGTATTTTAATGTTTGTCATATCTGAAATAATATTCCCTGTTCCATTATCATGTTAATTTGTACCTTCTCCCTTTTTAAATTACTTAAATTTGCTCATTTCTTGTTATCTGTATTAATCCTTTAAAAAAAAAAAACTATTTTACATTGTTGCTTTCTGAAAACTCTCAAATGATCTTTCTATTTCACTTTTTAAAAAATATTTTATTCTTATTATTTGCTTATTTCTTCTTTTGTATCTGGTTTTCTTTTTAAGTTCTGAACATGGGACGCTAGTTTTTATCTTCTGAAATATTCAAACATTTGTATAAAAGGTGTATAGTTTCATTTCAAACTAACATAGCTGCATTTTGTCTTTTTGATATGCTTTATCAGTATCATTTAATAAAATGTCATTAATAAAATGTGTCATTAATAAAAATATATTCTTGTGTACATTGGACTTTTTCTTTTATTCCTGTTATTTTTTACAGCTTCTTGCTTAATTTCTAAAGTGTTAGGAATTTTTTGGTCTAATTTTATTATCAATTACTGTCTTAATTCCACTCTGGTTAGAGAACATATTTGGAATTATTCAATACTTTGAAGTTTTTTGTGACTTGTTTTATGACCAATAAGTGGCCTATTTTAGTAAATGTTCAACAGTACCTTGGAAAATAAGTGTGTTGTATTTCTATATATATAAAAGCAGTGACATTTGTTAATCTTGTGGATCAAAACTTCTATATTACTCTTGCTTCTCTGTTTTCATGTTATGGATCACCGAGTGATCGTGGAGAGAGAAATCATCAAAATTTCTCATATTTCTCATGGTTTTTTTTTTTTTTTTTTTCAAAGGCCGTGATTGCCTTTATTCTAGGTCATCTTTTCAAGGATATCTGTATAGTGAACAGCCATTGAAGATAAAGATGTATGTCTCTCAGAATAAAACAGGAGGCTTATTTACTGTCCAGAATAATAAAGACACTTTCTCTCTATGGCAAAGGTCCAGCAGACTTACTGCCCCTTATTAAAGATATGAGTGTCCCCAGCCCTAGCTTCCTTTGTTTTATGCAATCCACCATGTCTGCAGGATTACTAGGTCTTCGTGTCACCATGTAAGAACTGGGATTTGGAAAACTAAAACAAAAATAATACTAAACTGCTATTCTTGCCAGTAGTAAACTGTATTTTGTCTCTCATTCAGATACCTCATTTTCACTTTCAAGAAAAGTGAAGTCTCAGATTCTTCACAATTCTTCATAGAAATGTATTTTAAAGAACTGACAACATATTTTTGGATTTGTCTTATTTCTTTAGTTATGTTAACTTTTGCTCTCTTATTTTGACACTGCTATTGTAATCTAGAAATTGGTAACTTTAAGTTAGATTAGCCCTTTTGAATTTGGGAAATGTCCCTTTTTGTTAAGTTATGTTGCCTAAAAGCTTATTTTGTCTAAACTTAGTATAGCTACAATGGCTTTTTTAAAAATAGTGTTTAAATAGAAATTTGCTTTCAAATTCATTGTGTGTTCAAATTTTAAGTGGGTATTACATTAGTAGCATAGTATTGTTCTTATATTTAATTTGGCAATAATTTTTAATAGGGAAATTGAATCTTTAAATCTCATATAATTACTGACATGTAATTATTTTTTTCAATTTTACCTATCTATTTTATGATCCATTATGTTTTTACTTTTCTCATTAGTTTCAAATTAATCACATATTTTAAATTATTTAATTTGTATTAGTAAATAATCATTTTAACAGCTTTATGGATGAATAATTGATAGACAATAAATTGTACATATTTAAAGTGTACAACTTAACAAGTATTTACATAGTTTACAGTTCAGAAACTATCATCACAATCGACATAATGAATATACTCTTTATCTTACAAAGTCTCTTTGTCCCTCCTCCCCATTGGAATCCCTCCTCACATATACCATTCTCCTGTCACCAGGCAATCAGTGATACACTTTCTTCTAAGAATAAAATTATATAAAATGAACTCTTTTTAAAGCTTATTTCATTCACGAACATAATTACTTTGAGATCCATTCATGGCATTGTACATATGATAGTGCATTTGTTTTATTCAGAGGTATTAGATCATTGTATGAATCAATCACGATTTATCTTTTTTTTTTTTTTAATTTGTTGTTTCCAGTTTGAGGCTATTACAAATAAGGCTGCTATGGGCATTCATGTTCAAATCATTTATTAGGCATACATCTTTTTTTTTTATTTTGCATCAATAATGAGGAATAGAGTGCCTAGATCTTATACCAGGTGAGTAACATTTTAACAAACTGCAAAACTGTTTTCCAAAGCAGTTGTATCTTACAAGGAATGTATGAAAGCTCTATTTCCTCCCCATCTTCATCAAATAGGCAGTACTTTTAATTTTAGGTACTCAAATAGACAGAAGTGATATGTCATTGTGGTTTTAATTAGCTATTTTCTACTGACTAATGAGGTTGAACATTTTTTATGTGTTTATTTGGCATCCAGATATACATTTGGGGACAATGTCTTGCCAAACTGTATCTTCTTTTTCTTCCTCTTCTCCTTCTTATTCTTCTTCTCCATCTCTTTCTCCTTCTCCTTCTCCTTTCTCCTCCTCCTCCTCCTCCTTCTTCCTTCTCCTTCTTTTCTCCTTCTCCTTCTCCTTCTTCTTCTTCTCCTTCTTCTTCCTCTTCTTCTTTTCCTTCTTCTTCTTCCTCTTCTTCTTTTCCTTCTTCTTCTTCNTTCCTCTTCTTCTTTTCCTTCTTCTTCTTCCTCTTCTTCTTTTCCTTCTTCTTCTTCTCCTCCTTCTCCTTTTCTCCTCCTCCTCCTCCTCCTGCTTCTTCTTCTTCTTCTTCTTCTTCTTCTTCTTCTTCTTCTTCTTCTTCTTCTTCTTTTTCTTCCTCTTCTCCCTTCTTCTTTCTTCTTCTCTACTTCTCTTCTCTGCTTCTCTTCTCTTCTATTTTCTCTTCTCCGGTCTTCTTCTTCTCCTTCTCCTCCTCCTCCTCCTCTTCCTCCTCCTTCTCCTCCTTCTTCTCCTCCTCTTCCTCCTCCTCCTCCTCCTCTTCTTCTTCTTCTTCTTCTTCTTCTTCTTCTTCTTCTTCTTCTTGTTTTTCCTTCTCCTTCTTTCTTCTTTCTTCTTCTCTACTTCTTTTCTTGTCTTCTACTTCTCCACCTTCTCCTTCCTCTTCTTCTTCTTCGAGACAGACCCTCACTCTGTTGCCCATGCTGGATTACAGTGACAGCATAATGACTTACTGCAGCCCTGGGCTCCTGAGCTCTAGCTATCCTTCTGCCTGAGCTTCCTGAGTAGCTACAGTGACAGGCATGCACCACCATGCCTCCTAATTTTTTGTAGAGACTGCAGTCTCGCTATGTTGCTCAGCCTGGTCTTGAGCTACTGGCCTCAAGCGATCCTCTCTCCTCAGCCTCCCAAATGTTGGGATGACAGCAATGAGCCACTGCATTCGGCTTGCTACCTTCTTATTAATTAAATATTTAGATTTCTTTTTCTGTATATATAATCTGGATACAAGTCTTTTTTATAGGTTTTACATTCAGGTCTATGACCTATTGTCAGTACATTTTTTACATAGTGTGAAGTATAGATTAAAGTTTATTTTCTGCTCATAATATTGAGTAACTCCAGCTTGATCTGTTGAAAAGATCCTCTGAATTGTCCTTTGAATTGTATTTGTAGCTTTCTCAAAATTAAGTTTAAAAATATATATGTTTTGTTAGATACATTATGGAATTCAAAGATCACTTAAAAATGAAGTATTTATGAAATGAAAATTCTATACATGATATAATTAACTGCAATGAGCATTCATGTAAGCATAAAACATTCTTGTATATATAATTACATAAAATTTTAAAAATGGATATAAAAACATGTGTATATATAAGTATAAAGAGTCTGAGAGGACATATGAAATTCTGTTCACATTGATTACCTTTGGTATAAATAATCTCAGAAAAACAAAGTTGGGCATAATAGTTTATATTTAACTTGCTAAAAATATGATACTTGAAAATACATATTTTTGAAAAAAATACTGTAGAAATATAATTGATTTACAACTGAATTAGAAAAAGAGCATTCATATCACTAGTGATGACTACTTGTCTTTTTTGTTTGTTTGTTTGTTTGTTTTTGACTCTTGATCAACATAAGGAATGAAATGTATCATGCTCTGTTCAGGGTCTAAGACTCTCCTGGTAACCCATCTCCACTTGTGTTTTACTTGTATTTTGCAACTTGTCTAAGTAGTTTCACAAGCCTGTCTTTATTCCTATCTAAAGGGAATAATGAGCATCCCTACTGAGAGTTTCTCTGAACTCTTCTGAAGCCTCAAACCCTTGCACAGGTTTTGCCCATTCAAATAGACTCAGTCTGGCCATTTGTGAGCCAAGACAGCCTTGAATAATTTGGCTGGGACATAACTGAGACTCAATCTAGGGCTGCATTCTCATCTTCTAAATGCACTGTATGCTTTACCTTTAAATAATGGAGTCTGCTAGGTTATTTCCAATACCCAAATGGGGGAAAAAAACACAACTATATTGATATTTTTTTTCTGCAACACTTCACATTTTACAATTTTCACTTCTAAAAAGTATTTCTTTTTTCTTTATAACTATTATTTGGTTTACAATACGAAGAGTATTTTAAGAAACTGTACAAGTTTTCCTGCCAAAAGGGAAGTGAAAATCTGTTTGTTTTGGATGACCTGGTGTACTTCAATCAAGCACAGCTAAGCACATCACAAAGTACTAGAAAAGATAAAAAAGAAAAACACTTTTGAAAATAGTCATGGAATGACACAGCATCTACAGGGAAACAATTTGTATGACTGCTGAATTATATCAGAATTGTGTGGCCCTAGATAGTGATAGAGCATCATTAAGATCCTGAAAGACAAAAAATATCAACCTAGAATTCCATACACAGTGAAAATACACTATGCTACCCCATTATAAACACATACTTTCAGATTTTCAAAAACTTCTAAAGTACTCTGTAGGTATGGAGGAAACAGAATTCTGTCAATGTGGCTGATAATTATGTGTCACCAACTACTAGTTTCTTTCCTAATGTCATTATCCTTTTCTTCTTCACTAACATAATCTGACTTTAGGTAGATATTAAAAAAAACTACATTTTGCTACCTCACTAGAGGTGATCTTATGTGGCACAGTTGTTAGCAAGAAGATATAAGGAGAGATCAGTGAATTAGACTTCTCAAGAATTAGTTGGTACATACCCTTCTGCGCTTTTGCTCTTTGCTTCACCTATTTTTTCCCTACTATAAAGGAAAGTTCATTCGCTAAATCTGGAGGAACTGAATGTGACCATTAGAGAAAGATTCAGGTAAGTGAACAGATATTTGTTCCGAAATCCCTAAACCTTAAATCAAGGTCTATAGCTACCTACTCTACCTCTGGTTTCTCATTACATAGAAATGTGTTTCTCTGTTTAAGGTAATGTTACTTGGATTTTCTGTTACAGTTGGCAAAATTACTTATTGATAGCTAAATATATTAATTTTAAAATGCATTACAAGTTATTGAAATGCTGGCATACCAATAAACAAGCAAACAAATACATGAAGGAATGAAGAAATGCATGAAGAAATAGACAGATGAGTATATCAATAGATTTGATTTCATACAAACTCACAAAATGGCAAACATAATCTCTCTCTCTCTCTCTCTCTCTCTCCCTCTGTATTTTTTTTTTTTTTTTTTTTTTTTTTTTTTTTTTTTTTTTTTTTTTTTGAGATGGAGTCTCACTCTGTCGCCCAGGCTGGAGTGCAGTGGTGCAACCTCTGCTCACTGAAACCTCTGCTTCCCGGGTTCTCCTGCCTCAGACTCCTGAGTAGCTGGGACTACAGGTGCCCACCACCATGCCTGGCTAATTTTTTGTGTTGTTAGTAGAGATGCGGTTTCACTGTGTTAGCCAGGATGGTTCCGATCCCTTGACCTCGTGATCTGCCTGCCTCGGCCTCCCAAAGTGCTGGGATTACAGGCATGAGCCACTGTGCCTGGACTGGCAAAAGTAATTCCTAAGAGCTAGCGATCAAGAGTAAAATTAGCTTAAACATTTTTTCTAAGAGATGTGTACAGGATTTAGCAGGCAAGGGTGTTGTGTCTTGTTATATGTGAAAAGATTCTAAGGATATAAGAGTAAACAACAAAGTATTAGAAGTTTTGACATCTCAGGGAGCTATAATCTTGGTAGTACATGATGCTAATGATTAGGATTCACACATAAAACTAAGAATCTCAAGGTGAACTACAGAAATCCTTGTATATAAAATTATGAGAACAAAAGGGGAAACATGTCATTTCTGGAATTAGGGTTTAAAAACAACAACAGCAAAACAAGAATCTTATCTGTAATGAAATACATTATTCCTGAAGTTCCCTCAGGGAAGGCCCAGAAGTACTAAACTCATTGCTAAGAGCTCCTAGTGATGCCAAATATAGACATTTAAATAAAACAAACCATTCAAGAGACATTTAGTAGATTAGACTTGGCAGATAAAAATACAGATCGGATAAAATTATTTATAATGCAGTCCTGAGAGGTACAGAAATCACACACAAACATACACAAATGGTAGAAGGCAAAGAGCACGAAAAAGTTCAGCTTATGTCTAATCTGACTTCCAAAGTATATGAACTGAAGTATGTGTGACAGGTGACATTCAAATAGATGAAAATAAATAAAAATTTCCCAGAATTTTGGAAAACAACATAAATAAAAAGTTACCAATACTTACTTTACATTAAGTCATTGAGAAGGTTAAAAACTGCACACTGAGATACTTTAAAACTTGACAAAAATGATGCATAAAGTAAAATAAGAATTGGTTAGAGAGTTGGCGAGATGGTGATCAAAGGATGCAAGGTTTCCATTAGAGAGGATGAATAAATTCAGATCTGCTGTACAACATGATGACTATAGTTAACAATAGATTGTATTCTTAAAAAATGCAAAAAGAAAAGAGAAAATATTAACCTTACAAATACAGAGATTTTTCTGTAACAACCTACAATTTTTTTGCATGTTAAAGAAAGTACTTTACTTTCTTTTACTATAATATAATATTAATTCCTTTGGATTGTTTTAAAGCAACAGAATGTTGTCTTAGTCAAATTCAAAGTTTTTCTAACTTTGAGAACAGAAAAGCTGATTCAATTTAGATTTGCCTTATGTCAAAACTGCATTTTCAAAATATAAGGCTAAATAAATGATTCTAAACTTTGTTCCATCGTAGCACATGCAGAGATGATATTTGCTAACAAAAAGTGAGAAATGAAAGAAAGTGCTTATAGCCAGAGGGGACCATCCTGGGCCCTACCCAGTTGTCCTGAAGCCCAAGGGGATTAATATCTGAGCATGAGTTCTCTATAAATACTCATTTATTGCAGAATGGTGTCACACAGCATCCTTGGATTAAAGCTCTGACTTAAAAATAGAAATAAAATATATAGCTTCAAAGCCAGTAGGGTAGAGAAATAATTGAAGAAATACTCAACAGTCCCTAAAGAAGTAGGAAATTGGGTGGAGGCAGGAAGGAGTGAAAGAAAGCATAGAAAAATTGTGCTAACACAGTTATTGAAAAGTCAAAATATTTTAAGATGGACGAGCATCACAAGGATAAACAGTCTACTATATAAGATTTAGAGGGAAAAGTCAATATCATGATATAAGTATAAAAAATTACAAAAACACTGTTGTTTCGATATGTATGAAAGGAACATTGTACATCTACAACAGGAAAAAAATAACCTATACAATATTATGTGGGACAATTTTAGCACATTTTTCTCAGCATTTTATATCAGCTTGGATTAAATTTAGAAAGAAAACAGAGCTCTAGAAAACATATTTGATAACCATGAATATGTATATTGATTTTATCATTATATATGTGTGTATTTATATATACATGATTATATTTTTGAGGATATATGATAAAGTATTCAGTATACATAATAAGTAATACATTATTTTGAGAATTTGTGTATATATGTATATACACACAAAAAACACACATATAAGCATTCATAAACATTAAACTTTTCATAAATGGCTATATTGAATGCAAAGCAAGACTCAAATTTACGAAAAATTGATATCATGGAAAAATTATCTGAAAACAAGGAAAATATATCAATTTACTTACAGAAATTTAATTCCATTTAATCTAAATGCCATGTGCTTATCAAAGCATTAAAAAGGCTTTTAGCTCATCATCACTGGTCTTTAGAGAAAGGCAAATCAAAACCACAATGAGATACTATCTCACGCCAGTTAGAATGGCGATCGTTAAAAAGTCAGGAAACAACAGATGCTGGAAAGGATGTGGAGAAATAGGAATGCTTTTACACAGTTGGTGAGAGTGTAACTTAGTTCAACCATTGTGGAAGACAATGTGCCAATTCTTCAAGGATCTAGAACCAGAGATACCGTTTGACCCAGCAACCCCATTACTGGGTATATACCCAAAGGATTATAGATCATTCTACTGTAAAGACAAATGCACATGTATCTTTACTGCAGCACTGTTCACAATAGCCAAGACTTGGAACCACCCCAAATGTCCACCAATGATAGATTAGATAAAGAAAATGTGGCACAAGTACACCATGGCATACTATGCACCCATAAAAAAGGATGAGTTCATGTCCTTTTCAGGGACACAGATGAAGCTGGAAACCATCATTCTTAGCAAACTAACACAGGAACAGAAAACCAAACACTGCATGTTCTCACTCATAAGTGGGAATTGAACAATCAGAACACATGGACACAGGGAGAGGAACATCACACACTGCGGCCTGTCAGTGGTGGGGGACTAGGGAAGGGATTGCATTAGGAGGAATACCTAATGTAGATGACAGATTGATGGGTGGAGCAAACCACCACGGCATGTGTATACCTATGAAACAAACCTGCACATTTTGCACATGCATCCCAGAACTTAAAGTATAATTTTAAAAAAGCTTTTCTAAATTATTAATATATCATGGTGATATTAGCTAAATTTGCACATCATTATAACTGAATGATCATGGAAGGCACTGCACATTGCCACTAACAAAATATTTAAATAGTAATTTCCTCAAATTCATATATGAGAAACGTGTCTATGCCTGTGTATTCTCTCTGATTTTTTTTTTTTTTTTTTTTTTTTTTTTTTTGAGGTGGAGTGTCACTCTTGTCTCCAAGGCTAGAGTGCGATGGCATGATCTCAGCTCACTGCCAACCCCCATCACCCAGCTTCAAGAGATTTTCATGCCTCAGCCTCCTGAGTAGCTGGGACTATAGAAATGCACCACCACGTCCAGCTAATTTTTTTATACTTTTAGTAGAGACGGGGTTTCACCACATTGACCAGGCTGTTCTTGAACTTCTGACCTCAGGTGATCCACCTCCTTGGTCTCCCAAAGTGCTGGGATTACAGGCATGAGCCACTATGCCAGGCCATGTTCTCTCTTCTAAGAGCACCAGTAATACTGGATTCAAGACGTATCCTCATCCAATGTAATCTCATCACAATTGATCACATCAGCAAATGTGCTGTCTTGTTTCCCCATAAGACCACAGTCTGAATTTCAAAGTGGACATAAATTTGGGTGGGGGGGATACTACCCAATTTATTGTATATGGCTTAAGAAAAAAATAGACAAGGCACCTGAATTGTACTAAACCAAACACCTTCATGGACCAGTTTTACCAACCATTTAAGGAACAGGTATTTTCTATTTACAGAAAGTGGTCAAGAGACCAGAACAGGAATTTTACTGCCTTGTATGAGACTAGTGAGACATTTCTACAAAACCCAAAGAAGAACACTACCACAATGGAAAAGAGTGGACCAATTTCAATTAGAAACCTAGTCCCTCATTATTTTTTAAATATTAAGAGAGTGATATCAACAATGAATTAAGCACCTGCACATTACGGAGGGGAGATTCCATATATAAATGAATGCATTAACAAATTAAAGGAGATTAATTATATACTTGTCTTAATTGAAGCAATAAAAAAGCTAAATTGATTTTTAAAAATCACCACCTACTCGTAATAAATTATACGTAGCAAACCAACAAAAGAGGAGTAATTTCTCAATGTGATGCTGGGTATTTAGCAGAAGAAAGACGCTCTAAATTGAGGGCAGATATCTAGGAAGAGTCAATTTATCATCTTTTAATTTTAAAGAGACACTTAAGCCTGTGTTTACATGTCTTCTGTCTAGAAAATAAAGATGTGTAATTTGTATCATGGTAGGTAATCAATGTAAGTTTACATTTAGTAAGTTATCCGTTAAAACAGTGTTATCCTATGTTTGAGTAAAGTAAGTTCCTCTAAAAAACATTCTTGCAAACACGTTGATTATAGCAAATTTTAGATTAATCACTGAAGTCATTTTATCCTTGCTGGTAGTGGTTGTTTTCCATGGGAGCTGTCCACATATTTTTTGTATCCACTTACGGAATAGCACAGGGTTATTTTTGTTTGTTTGTTTGTTTTGTTTTGTTTGTTTGTTTATTCCTGGACACAAATGTCTTATATGGAATCTGATAACAATAAGTTACAAAAAATTAGGAAGTTTACCTCAAGAAATTCATCTCACTTGCAGTTACTCTTCTATAATCATCTTCTTACATGCTCCTTTACTTTTGAGACCAAGAAAAATGATCAGTCTTAACTTTTTACAGTCACACTATTGGGAAAACAATTTTTATCCTCCAAAGTTTGGCATCAACTAAAAAAAGATTTGTGATCTATGTTTTCTTTTCATTTTAACAAATAACAAATTAGAACATTTAGTTTTGTAATAATAGTTTTTAATTCCATATCCTCATTCTAGTGTTTCCTTTGAACCAATTTGCTTCCTAATAGAATATTTTGAGTAGAAACCTTCTCCTGATCATCTCAATCTTATTTCTGAATACACATAATATTTACATAAGTAAATAGTTTTGATTTTCAATAGTATTGTAGTCTACATAGCATTTTATCACAAGTTCCACCACATATATACTATACACCACACTGCTTAGATTTTTAATTTCTTTTACAATTTATTAGATCAAAGACATAACCTTATTCTCTAATGTCATGTGATCTTGCCCTTACCTTTATAACAAAACTAGTAAAGTCTCAGATAATTTCTGAATAATCAGAAGTGTATGTTGAATGTTTTTTACTAGAGTGCACTCTCTTATTATGCAATTGAGTAATACCAAGAGACAAATGAAGTATTAATAATCACATTTCCATTTTAATTGTGTCCTGAAAATTAAACTTGTTAATACTAAATTCCTTTAAATTGTTCGCCTTTCCTTTCTATTCCTTGTGTGAACAGACCACACAACCCATGTGTTAGGGGTGCTTGTACTTTCAGAAAGAGCCATAAGCTCCAAAAGCTACACAATCCTTTGGTAACCATGGACAAATACATAATAGAGAGAAGTCCCCTTATGAGTTGTACTTTCTTCACTGGAGTCCATCAACTTGGGTTAGAACAGCCAAGAGGGTTGAGGTCTTACTATCATTAAAGTGGCTTTGTGATGGAAATATCACTATAGCTAACTAAGATAAGAAAATACCTCTCCTCTTATCTGTGGCAAAGATGGGCATGTTAGACCTTATAAATTCCACTAGGCACAAAGAAAATCAGCATGTACTAGTTAGTAGCATAAGACAGAGAATTAGACAGCAAGCCTATACCACAAGGCTGGCTCACTAAAATGCTTTACTTAAATCTGATCAACTGTATGAAGGTCTTGAACAAAATAATATAAAATATTATTTTCAGCATTATGAGATACTGGTTGTTTGATACATTGCTTATGGCATTTCAGGGATGGAACATCTTCAAAAATCCAATTTTCAGAACATGTGGAGTGCTTAATCTGTTTAGAAAAATTGAAAACAGAACAAACAAAAATGGGTAATAATTTTGAACATGGAAAGAAAAACCATCTCTAACACTTAGGATATAACTAAGACAGAAATTGTGGTTCACAACGACCACAAAAGTAACAGTAAGTGTATTAAAATAAATAAATTACTAGATAATCTTTAAATCAAACAATAATCAAAAATATTTTTTTCCAACCTCTCTAGACCATATTAGAAACTTGGCTTGTTCAGAAGTTGTTTTCAGAGAAAAAAATAATAATTTTAAATGTCTTTAATATTGAAGAAAATGGTTATTCTCAGATAATTGAAAGATTAAAAAGGAAGTTTATAACTATGAAGAGAAAATTAACATGACTAAATAATAATAATAAATGAGAAAGAATTAATATATCCAAAAGATAGTTCTTAAAAAATTAAATAACAATTTGTAAGCCCCAGAAAGAGAGGAGAAAGAGGAAAGAGAGACCACAGGTATACATAAATTTCATGAATTTAATTGTTTTAATTTTAGCTTACAAAAATAAATGAAAACTTGTAAAGTTTGTCTTTCTGACAAAAAACACATGATTGTCTCAATAGATGCAGAAAAGGTTTTCAATAAAATTCAACATCTATTCAGGTCAAATCTCTTAATAAACTAGATAACAAATGAAATTACTTCAAAATAATCAGAGTCATTTATGACAAACCAACAGCCAACATCATACTGAATGGGCAAAAACTGGAAACATTCCCCTTAAAAACTGACACAATACAAAGACGCCCTCTCTTACCACTCCTGTTCAAAATAGTGTTGGAAGTGTTGGTCAGGCCAACTGGGCAAGAGAAATAAGTAAAGTCATCCAAAAAGGAAGAGACGAAGTCAACCTATCCCTGTTTGAAGATGATATGACCCTGTATGTAGACTTAAGAATTTTAAAAGTGAAATCAGTATTTGAAGGTTTCACAGTCTAGTTTTATTTAAAAAACAGATCTCCCCAAAGAATTTTCAATCAATTTTAGGGCATAGAAAACTCAACAATGTATTTTAAATAGCCAGTATGTCTTTAATACCAACACCAGATGAAATTACCATAAAAGAGAAAATTATAGATATCATCTGAACTTACTTATGCATATAGATGCAAATATGTAAATAAAGCAGTGCTTAGAATAGACAGTATATTAAGAGAAAGATATTCTATATGATTTTATAGTAATTTTTCAAAATTTAAGGGGTTTTTAGTTTTAAAACATGTATTAAAACAATTTTGAAAAATGATGGTTTTAAAAATAAATGTCCATCTATGCTGATAATTTTCAATTTAAAAATCGAAGTAATATAGAGATAAGGATCAGGAGATCCACTTAAATAGGATGTAAATTATTTCCAGAACTTCAGAGTAGATATTAATTTAAATATTGTAAAACTGAAATATACTTTTAAAATATATAGTTCCTGTAGGGACAATCTTGAGTTTTCTTTGCAGACAATTAAATTGTCTGTTATTTATGCAGTTTTTATTTCTTTCTTTTCAAAATTTTCCTTTTAATACGTTAATTATTTTATTATTCTTCTAGTCTCAATGCTCTGAATGTGCCATCTAGTATACTTTTAAAGAGAAATAGTGTAAGCATGTTTCTTGTTTCTTTGTAGACTTAAAAAGAAAATGTCACTGTTTACCATTAATTTATAATGAGAAAATGAATCTCTCATATAATAATAATATAATATTGATAGCATGTATTGAATTGAGGTGGTGAGTAATTGGTGTCTGCTACAATGTTTTTCAAAAGTTCACCTTTTTAGTTTATAAAGTAACTATATTTTATGAGAAGAATTTTAAAGTGTTGCTCTTCCACAAACTTTGCCTGAAACAGAGTAATTTGATGGACACATATATTTATTTTCTATCTTGGACTCTATATCTTAATATTTTGCTTGTCTCTTTCTTGATTGCCTCTTTTAAAATTTTTTCCATGTGTGAATTATTATGCACCATTAGAGACTCCACTCCACCTCTACAATCTTAACTCTCTCTCTCTGTCTCTCTGTCTCTCTCTCTCTCTCTCTCTCTCTCTCTCTGGATATTTCTACAAATGCAAGGCTTTTCCTGGCCATTTTGCCAGCTAGGAACCTCTGGACAACAATGCTCCCCGCTTGCTCAGCCACACTCTCTACCGCAGGAGATGGCATGTTCACTTGGCCTGCTGAGGCCACACCTGACTTGTGCACTGGCGCACCCTGTGGCTGAGCTGGGCATGCCCCAACCCACTTGCATTAGCTCACACCTGTGTTTGGCAGTTCCTGAGTTCTCGTCCCATATCCAAGAAGAATGTGGATATGCTGCCAACTGAAGGATGATGAAGGTAGAGAATAATTTTATTGAGTGATGGGAAACCTCTCAGCAGAAAAGGGGATGGAGGGGTGGATCCCCACCGGAAGTCAGTGGTTTCTCTCCCAGTGTGGCTGGGTCTGGGGCTTGTATGGGGTCAGAATAGGGGAGTGTGTACTGATTGGTTTGTGAGTAGACAAAAAAAGTTACAACAAAAGCACCACTCAAAGGTGGGCATGACAGTGTAAAAAAAAGCCAATTAGGGAAGAGTAGGCATATGTAAAACAGGTAAAGGGTGAAGATCAATCATGGGGAAATCACACCAGACCAGAAGACAGGTTCTCAATCTGGTCCATGGATTTACTTTGGATGTATAGCTAGGATTTAAACTGTCTTTGGGTCGAAGGTGGGGTTTCTCTGGGGACCAACCCTGTCTGCCCTACCATTTGTCTGTCTCCTGCTGCTCTCACTACTATTCCATGGAAAAATGTTTCCTAATGTGTGATTTTCATATGTTTTTGTATAAGACTGACATGAATAGATATTCACTCAACAGAACAACTATATTTCACAGGCTAAAACTCTGAAGACTTCCTTTAAAAAGTCTCACAATATTTATTCATTTTAATAATAAGAATTAAACATTGTCCAGGGAATTTTAATTTTATTGATCAATAATATATGTACTGAATTATGTAGAAATAATTATTTGCACAAATGCAGGCATACTCCACTTTTGTTCTAAGTACCTGCTACTTGAATTGGCCAAAATAATTTAAACAGTTAGTTTACTGTCATCTATTCATAACTCACTAAGGTGTAAAAAAAAATTGATCTAGATGTTTTGTTTTAAAACCAAAATTTAGTATTGAACTTTAGAATTTAGAAAAATTGAACAATTCATTTTAATTACTCAGTAATATTACAAAATATGAAGAAATATCTGGTGGAGAACATTCACTGCAGCCTTCAAAGCTCATCAAAAGTCTCTTTCAGGGTCAAGAAACCTCCTCTAGTCTGAAGAGAGAGACAGTTTCCAGATTAAGTTGCCACTACTCTGAAATGCCTTATAATCACACATCTCCCTGTAATGTTAGTTATGTCAATATTGGGGCTTCAAAATTCAGTTAATAACATAGTCCATAGACATATTTACATACTTCAGAGCAAACTGTACTCACTCACGTAATCAGGTTTCTATAAAATAAATATTACAGTAAAATGTTGGACATTGCAGCAGTGAGTATATGTTTTTTAACATTAGCCCTAACAAATACATTATTTTTTTTGAGTTGGAGCCTCGTTCTGTCACCCAAGCTGGAGTGCAATGGCATGTTCTTGGCTCACTGCAACCTCCACCTCCTGTGTTCAAGGGATTCTCCTGCCTCAGCCTCTCTGGTAGCTGAGATTATAGGCATGTGCCAGCACACCCAGCTAATATTTTGTGAGCGTTTTTTAATGGAGACGGGATTTCACCATGTTGGTCAGGCTGGTCTCAAACTCCTAACCTCAAGTAATCTGCCCACTTTAGCCTCCCAAAGTTCAGGAATTACAGGTGTGAGCCATCACGCCTGGACCCAAATACATTTTACTTAAACATAACTCAGTAGTTACTTAAATGTTTATTTAAATGTATCTCAATATTCGTGCGTCATATGTCAAAAGGTATCAAATTCATAATAAATGAAGTGTCACTATGTCCAAGGAGTTGCTATTCCTTGTCTACATCATGAGATATAAAAGGTACTGGCTCTAATTATTGAGGTATTTGTATGTATGCTTTACTCATGGAAAACTTTTGGAGAGCTTGGGGTTGGCTTTAAAAATATGCTTCTGCCACAATACAATCCACCTAGAGAACCTGTAGAACTTTTCTTGTCTATGTGAGGTTTTTTACTTACATACATACACTACACCATGATGAAGAGTAAATAACTTTTTGAAAAAAAAGAAATTGTGCCCATGTTATAACTTGAAACCTATCATTTGAACTGAATTTGTTTTTTTGTGTGACATTCTTCAAAGATTAAACAAACTCAAAGTGAAAACCTGAGCCTCTGTATTTAAATTCCACTTTTTCCTATACTTGTACATGACTGAGACCTCTGGATTTTTAACATACATTTGTGTGATCTTATGGACAGGGTATTTGTCATTTCTTTGTGTCGTAACTCCCATTCTTGTCATTACTCATGGTCTTCAATGTGCAAAGTCAATTACTTTAAATTTGTTAATCTAAGTCCATACATTCATTGTATATTTTGTAAGAAATGTATACTTAAAAAAAACTTTTTAAATAAAAGATAAACTTGCCAGATAATACACATTTTTCCTTAAATTTGACATTATTAAGAGTCCAAGGAAAAATGGAAGGAACTTGACAGAGAGTTTCTACCAAGTTTTCTTCTAGGATGTTATCAAGAGTGTAAGCAACATATAAGAAGTATGTGAAGGGAAAATAACTCAAGTCCAGAGCTTTTATTCATGAGATATTTTGTCTCCCCCAGGGAAACAATTTTGTGATTAAAGTTTATATTTCTCATTCATCATTTCTTATTAGGCTATTGGTTATATTATGGTAATAGAAAACATACTATTAAAACTCTTGGTACGTCAATGTAGTATAGTAATGTGGAATTCCCAGGGGATGCCTGTCAAAACTTGTTTTCATATATGTTATAAATATTCGCTTGTGAAAGTAGGCAGTTTCTATTTTAACTCTGTGTTGTTCAATTAACTTAAAGTTGAACATGTACAAAATTGATCTTACGTTTTAAACAAACAAATCAGTTGCTCATAGTCATTTAAAGCACAAGTTACTTATATGTGTCATGTTAAATGGTATTTAAAAAGAAAATAAAAACAAAAATGTATTTATTCATTTTAATGTCTTAATATAGGCAGGACCTCTAAAATTTTTAACTTATTGTTCCTCAGATATTTTAAATGTATTATATGATTTCATATGCTTTGTAGTTTGTGTTGTCCTTAATTCAACTTATCATCATGAAGAAAGAGTTAATGCAAAGATAAATACGTGCATAGTGTTACCTCAAGTAACACTTTTTGATGAAAACATATTTTTTGTATATGAAAGTCCTAAAAAAGCAAAAAATTCACCATAAAAACATTTCATTACAATATTATTGATTGTACTCTTTACATTTAATTTGCATTTGGCAATCCCAATATGTGCTCTGGAGTTTTATGGATTGCTGATTCAATATATAAGTGGCTATAATAAACCCTTCCAGATCCAAGTCCTTTAAAAGAGTTAGATATCACTGACAGCATAACAGAAGAATTCTTTTATGCAAACATTACATTAAGGTGAGATAAATCTAAGAAATGGTCACATAGGCACATATGACACCATCACATGAGAAATTAACTTGAATTAGTTTGTTTTGATTTGTTTGGTACTCTGAGAAGTCCTCATCCAAGAGACTAGGGCTCTCAGAAACCACAGTGTTTGAGGTTCTGATGGTCACCCAAGTAGTAGAGAAGTACTTAAGAACTGCCTTTTAGAAATGCTGTTACAGTGGGAGCTAGGAGCACCAATAAGGAAACAACAGGCACGTTTTGGAGAGAAAAAAATACGGGTTTCCCTGAGGACAAACATCACAGGACACTAAGAGAAGCATCAATATCAGAACAAAAACTTCAGCAAGTAGCAAAGTTATCTGAACCTGGATGTGTGGTTCATTTCCTCTCTCTGTCTCTCTCTCTGTCTTTCCTCCCTCCTCATCCATCACACTCACTGAGCCAGATGACTTATGGCAAACAAAGAATTTCCAATTTGGTGATGCTCCTAACTGCAATCAAAATGAGAGGGAGATTCTCTCTGGAGAAAAGAGACCCCAATTTAAGCACATATTGAAAGAAGGAGGAATAAATTAATATGCAGAGATAATCAAACACAGAACAAAGTGTACACTACTTTGTGTTTGGTTCAGTAGAAATAAACAAACAAAACAACAAATTATATCTCTATTCCTGAAGACTGCATACTTTATGTTTAAACTGGTGCTTTCCACAAAAGCCCCATAAGACAAAGAGCTGGCATTTAAACGTAGGTCATTCAGAAGGCATGGATAGCCACATCAGTTATTTTTTCCCCTGCACAGTCAGGATCACATGAAGAAGATGGAAGAGTGAATTGAAGAGTTAGGTGGAAATGGAGTGAAAAAGCTGAGAAACATCACATTTCCTTCCCACTGCATTCTTCAGAGGCTCAGCCATGCTGAAGCTGAATCTTTCTGTTTGCTTCTGCAGCATCTATTTGTCATTCCTTCTTACTTTTAGATGGAGTACAATGTAGTTTCAGGCAAACTAAATCCATATCCCAGCCAGTTTAATCCAATTTTTAATTTGTGCTTTCTATCTCTCTGGAATGAGCAATGCAGAGATTAACATGCAATTTATGCTATGTAATCAAATACTGAAAGTATTTATAAGGCCTGGGTCAGCTTCCATGAGGAAAGCCAATGATAGAGTCAAAAAACCCACAGAGAAATTATGGCGGGACCTCCCTAACACTGGATTTGATAGTTTCTGATTTCTAATTTTCCTTTCTTCTTCTTCTTTTTGATTTAAATACAATGGTTTAGTCTATAAAACAACAGAGGTCATAACTATAAATTCTGGTAATTATAGCATGTGCTATATACCCCACAAAATACATTTATACATTTTTTAAACTTTAATGCTTCTCTCGTTCCATTCCCACTGCCACAACAGCATTAAGCAATGTTCACATCATTTCACACCTTAACCATCACTTCTTAACAGGCCTGTATGGTCCTTATATTTCCCCCAGTCAATCTATGTGCTCTCTCCCTACAGCACTTTTTCAATGCCAACCCTTCCAATCAAGTAAATAACATAATTAAAGATCCATGATGGAAGCGAACAAAAGATCAGGGAAGGAACCAAGTTTTGGGAGGGTGACCAGGGAAGGCTTCTCATAAGTAGTGACATTTAAGCTGATTATGCTGAGACCTGAAGTTAGCAAGCGGTTGCATAGTCCAGGTTAGACTATGAAAGGAAGACACAGATTTAACTGGTAGCTCTAGGAGTCAGGGAGGAGAGGAGACGGTGGATTTTTTTCCTGGATTTCTTTACAACTCTTTGAATAAGCCCAAGTTCCATGCAAATATTCTCCATGAAAATGTATCTATTCTGTTACCCTTTCAAATGCTTAGCAAGTCCAGCATTGCTCATGCAATTCCTTCCATCAACTCCACCTTCAAGATCTAAAGACCACTCTCTTTTTGAAGAGCACACAGCCAGAAGGCAACATTCCTACTACTGAATTCTAATGGCCTTTTTTTTTTTTTTTTTTTTTAACTTTTGTTTTAAGTTCAGCAGTACCTGTGCAGGTTTGTTATATAGGTAAACTTATGTCATGGGGTTTGTTTTACAGATTATTTCATCACTCAAGTATTAAACCTAATACTCACTAGTTATTCTTCCTTATCCTCTCCCTTCTCCCACTCTTCCCCTCGAATATGTCTGAGTGTGTTGTTCCCTTCTGTGTTTCTTTGTGTTCTCATTATTTAGCTCCTACTCTTATAAGTGAGAACATGCAGCTTTTGGTTTTCTGTTCCTGTGTTAGTTTGCTAAGGATAACGACCTCTAGCTTCATCCACGTTCCTGTGTAGGATATAATCTTGTTCTTTTTTTGGCTGTATGGTATTCCAAGGTATATATGTACCACATTTTATTTATGCAGTCTACCATTGACGGGCATTTAGGTTGATTCCAGGTCTATGATATTGTGAATAGTGCTGCAGTGTACATACACATGCATGTGTCTTTATGGTAGAACAATTTACATTTCTTTGAGTATATACCCATTAATAAGATTGCTAGGTTGAATGGTATTTCTGTTTTTAGGTCTTTGGGAATCTCTACATTGTGTTCCACAATGGTTGAGCTAATTTACACCCCTACCAACCTTTCCTTTGTTATTTAAGCCAGTATGACTAAGATGTTATCTTTTCGATAGGAAAAATTTCTAATAACTAAATATGACATTGATTGTCTTAAGTGTTAATTATTCTCTTACAGCAATACTCATCATTTCATTTTTGTAAGGTTGTATACTGTATGTTATGTGAATGACCCATTCCTTGAGTATTATATCAGTATAGCTTATAGACTGACTGCGTTATCTTTCTTTGCTAAGAAAGTTTATAAAAGTGGAGAGTGAGATTGATTTTATCCAATTATTTTTGTATTCTCCCATACAAAAAGGCAACAAAACATTCAGAGGGCCGTGTTAGATTCCCATTCCTTAGTTTGTCTAAGGAAACTTTCCAGCCCAATAAGGCAAGGGCATCATCACAAGTCCTTTAGACATCAGACATGGAGATACTCTAGAAAGTTGATAAGCATTCTTTACAAGTTCAGACATAAGGAGATTAGGGACAGCTTTGCAGAATCAGCATAGTATTATGAACTGACAATCACCTTGAAGAAGACAGCTCATTAGCAACCTAAACCACGAAAACACCATAGAAAACTAAAGATCTCCATGGGTGACATGGAGCAGAAAGCTGTCAGTGAACACTGCTACTTCTTTAGCACAATTGCCTTTAAAGGAAAAGCTAATGGGAAAAAAAACAGAAAACCAGATCAATAAAATCAGCATGACCTTCAAATGGCAGGAGGCACAGCACGTTATCCAACCAAGTTAATAGTTTCTTGAGCAGTTAAACACCACCTATTTTGAGGGTTTTGATATTTATGTATGACACGGACATTACATATACAACTTTTGAAACATAATTACTTAGAAATTGACAAAATATGTTCCATATTTGACAAGAAAATGACAAAAAACAATGATTAAGGCCATCTCAATATAAGAAAGGCAAAGAGTATTTGTGGCAGTTTTACAGAAGTATCATAAGTATCATATAAAACAAGAATTTTTAATGAGAGAAAAGGAATATGTGTGGTCTCTGGTTTATATTAGAAAAGTAAAGAAGTGGATGTCTTTGTTCTAAAGCATAGATATAATAGGCAAGTTCACAGAGAAATGTCAAATAACTGAGAAATATTTATGTTTTATAATTCCTATATCTGTATAAATCCAATGTACAACTTTAGCTCCTACCTCTCTGTGATACAGTTCTCTATTTTCATTGATTATATAACATTTAACCAAAAATGAAAAGTGAAAATATTACCAGTAGTAACGAAGGCATAAATTTATAGAAATAAAAGAAACATAGAGAGGGAGACAATGAGAGAGATTTGTTTATGTAGATATATAAAATCTACAATCTATCAACTATTGCTAAACAATGATTAGCAATGTAATGATTAACACTTAGTAAGTCTATGGAGTAGGGAGACATAGGAATGCGAATTAATGAATATTTCTTAGGTTGAAAACTACAAATAACAAAAGTAAAACTAAATTTCTGCATTTTTTTGAGTATTCGTTGGAATGCCTATTTTTGTCAGTGCGTAAATCTAGTTCTCAATACCAATTCAAGTAGTAAAGGAAGGAGTAATCAAAACCCAAGGATGAAAGGCACTCAAGGTACAAAACCTTGTTAATTAGCTTGATTGTGGTAACCATTTCATAATGAATACACATATCAAAGCATCTGTTGTACAACTTAAATATACACCTGTTTATTTTCGAGTTTATCTTCAATAAAGCTGAGGGAGAAAAGAGTACAAACCTATTGTGAACATTAAGTGTTCTGACCACAAAAGCTCTAGCTATGTGAAGTAATGCATGTTAGTTAGCTAAATTTAACCATTCCACAATATATATTTACTGTAAAACATCATGTTGTACATAATAAACATGTATAATATTACATGTTGATTTGAAGAAATAAGTTAAGAATCTATCATGTGGCTTCTCTGAAATGTTTAAATGCCTAAAATATTTTAAAATGTTTAAATAATGCATTTTTTAAGAAATAGCATAACATCTGTTGTGGGATGTGGAAGGACATATACATAAAATAAATCTTCCCCATTCTATAATAAAATAGCTATGCAATTATTAAGCGATAAAAATCAAAAGTTATTTATGTTTTTTAAAACCCACTCATAGCTTAACAACAATAAATACTGCTACTGCTTTTCTCCCTCAGTAACGATTTTACCTGTTTAAAAATATAGAAACTACATAAAATGAATGGGGAATTTAGTTTCCTCTGGAGAAAATTCTAAAGCTTGCTTCTTGGGTTGAAACCATAAATGGGTAACTAATGATATTTGATATTCCACGATATGATTATAAATAATAATCTAAAATATACAGTAAAATTGAATTTGACCTTTTATTCACTTCCGAATAAACATGATAAAAGACCATTGAGACTAGGGAATTTAAAGTAAAGAAAAAAAATCAATAATATTTGGTAGACTTTCCTCAGTAGACTAGAATATATCTTTATGTCTGTGCTAAGCTGCATGTAAAGTCACTTTTTTGCATTGACAAAACTCTTCAATTATTATAGAGACAAAAAACTTTCCTAATCATTTTAGGTTACATCTCAGGAGAATATTATTTAGATTTCCAAATTTTTTTCTCTGTTATTTAGTTAAAGTCACTTCAATAATTGTTGAAATAAAGAAAAATTACATACTTTAAGAGAGGATTTTTCTATTTAGTTATTTTTTACCAATCTAGTTCAAAAATTTCTTCCTGTGAAGTCTTGGTGATCACTTATTTTGTCAAATTTCTTAATGTTTTTAGTTGCTTATTTCTTTAGGTCATAAATATCGTTCTGAATATTTTGAAAACATATGCTACAGCTATGTCAAACTAAAGCAGTTCCTATTTTTGATATTCTTTATTATGTTCTAGAGCATTGAACCTATGTTTTTATACATACACATGCATATATATTTATCTATAAACATATATTTTAATTTTCAAGCTCTAAATACATTTATTTTTGAAGTCTGAATTTGATGGGTCAGAAATAAAATGTTCTAAAATCACGCTCTTCAAATGAGACTCTAGTTTAAAAGTCATATAGGCCCCTGGGCCGACTTCATCCCACAGGTGGCTTTGTTTGACTTTGTAATCGCCATTTTTAAAAGGTAAATTCCACTTAAATACCCCATAGGCACTTGAAGTTTTTACCTTTGTTCTCCTTTGACTCCTTGATGAGATAAGTTGAGGGGGTGGAGAGAAGTCATTTGCACATTGTTAAGAAGTTAAACATTAGAATGTGCCAGTAAAGAAAGTTTCTGTAATTCATGGAGCTTCTTGGAAAAAAAAAAAAGTTAAGAATTATGATATGCCTGTCTTAGTCAGCTGGCTGCTGTAATGAAATATGACAGACTGGGTGGCTTAAGCAACAGACATTTATTTCTGACAGTTTTGGAGGCTTGGAAGTCATAAACTGTTAGTCTTTTCAGTTCCTAGGGAAGTTTCTCTTCCTAGCTTGCAGATGTCATCTTGCTATATCTGCTCATGGAGGGGACACAGAGAGAGAATCTCTCTCGGGTCTCTTCTTATAAGGACACTGATACCATCAGTAGAACACCACACTGATGACCTCATGTGAACTTAATTATCTCCCAAGGCCACAACTCCAAATACCATAACTTCGGTAGTTATTGCTTTAAAATGTAACATACATTTTGGGAGGGAAACATACCTTCAATCCATAACAATTCCCATATAAAACCACTATTCCTTCTCTTCATTAATATTATAAAGACAATGTAAAACGATTTTCTAATAAACCTTCATAATAGTTTTTGATATCACTCAAAATGACTGTGAAGTTGTAATCTTATTTAAAACATTGGAACTTCCACTTACCATTTCTATTACTCTGTATGTTATCTAGAATCAATATGTACAAAGTCAAATTATAGATCAGGTTTAAAAATAAAGTAAGCAAGAGAATAAAGCAACTGAATATGAGTTTGACAAAGCACAGCACCACAAAAGTGAGAGGTAAAGGAAACTGGTTGCCCTAAATTGAATGGTCTATTATACCCATATTTTTCTAAAATATCATAAATTCTATTCCCTCCTTCAAAGCCATCATTTAAACAACATCATATTTTTATAGTATTCCAAAGTTTAGCTGCTACTAAATTTGGGAGAAATTCTGAAGTCTGTTATTACTGTCACCACCTTGATCTTGAGAAAAAAAAAAAATGTTCTTGAGGACTGTTGCGAGGAGAAGTGACAGAAAAGAGTCTTCACACTTGCCCCATTTTGTTCATCCCAAGTGTATTCAGAATGAACATTCTCATAGCTTTCATTTGCTCATGTTGAGTCTGCATATGGCTCTCAAAATAAAGAACAGCTTCTTCTTCAGATCCTAGCAGTATGGACATAGATTCTCCTATGGAAATGGAGTTATTTTGTCTTTAACATATCATTGTCGCCAACTGGGCAATGCTCCAAGAATCACTTGTACCAAGATGCAGAGCCACAAAAGAAAATTTATAAATGTACAAAGTAAAAGTGGTTTCAGGGAAGTCATTTTTCTTCGATGAAATGAATTTTAAATTGTTTGGCCTATATTTAGAGACTACAGCTTCTGAGAAATAGCAAAAGGGTGAAGCCTGTGACTCTAACAAAAGTCATCACTTCATACCTCAGAAGTAGTAATAAAATAACATGAAAGATTGAAAAGCACTTTATATGTAGAATCTGATTTAAACTTCCCACACAGTTTATAAATCAAAAATTATTATTCTCCTTTTACCAGGATGGAAACTGAGCCTTCATGGTTATATCAGTAATTTTGACAGAAATGTACATCTAGTAAGGGCCAAGACAACAGTCCACCTTTATCTTATTTTAAAAGCGCATTCTTTGGTAACTTTACTGTCCTTCCTCCTCCTAGAGAATGCATAGTTGGTACTGCCCAATAGAAAAAAAAAAATCGCAATCTATTAAATCTATGCATTCAGTAGCCCTCTAAATAATATCAGATTAAATTCCACCTTCAAATTGTTACTTCCTTTTCTTTTTATTATTGACCCTGGACATCCTATTCTCATCCAAATATTTACAAACATTCGTCTACTTCCTGATTCTCTTTTCACTGTTTATCTTTCTTTCTTTTCTTTTCTTTCTTTCGTTCGTTCGTTCGTTCGTTCGTTCGTTCGTTCATTCGTTCGTTCGTTTACATGGAGTCTCTCTCTGTTGCCAGGCTGGAGTGCACTGGCGCGATCTGGCTCACTGCAACCTCCATCTCCTTGGTTCAAGCGATTTTCCTCCATCAGCCTCCCAAGTAGCTGGGATTACAGGCATGAGCCACAATGCCCAGCTAATTTTTGTATTTTTAGTAGAGACAAGGTTTCACCATGTTGGCCAGGATGATCTCAATCTCCTCACCTCGTGATCTGCCCGACTCGTCCTCCGAAAGTGCTGAGATCACAAGCGTGAGCCATCGTGGCCGGGCCTCCTGTTTCTCTTCTTCCTGCTCCTCCTCCACCTTCTTCTTGTCCTACTCTACTTCCTCTTCTTTTTTCTTTACCTTTCAAAATTTTCCTTATTATGGAAAACTATATGACATATGGACCACGTGTACTTATCTCCTGGGGGTGTACTTTTGTATTTAATTCTGGGTAAAAGTGTTTGTTCTTTATTTTGTGCAGTGTAAACCATCTAACATCTTGTATTTTTTCACTGTCAAGGTGGGAAAGTGTAGAACCAGTGCAACATCTTAAGGAATAACTTTTCCAAAATCAAGATTTAAATGAAGATATTTTTCTATATCCTTGTTTCTTTGTAATTTATACCAAATAAAAACAATTTACATATATTTAGTCAAGTTATTTAAGTAACTGCTTTTCTATCATTGTCTAACTTCCTAGGTTTTTGCTTAATTAGCACTGCTATATCTTTACTTGGTAATAATAATTGCAGTTATTATGGGTGAAAAATTCATTAAATGAGAAGATATATAAACAATTTTATTAATGTAAGAAACACAAAACTTCTCAGTTTTTAATACAAACAGAGCAAAATATTTGAATGAATCTTAGATTATGTAAAACGTAAAAAATGTAAAATGAATAAAAAATGTTATATTACCGACCATGGGGTCTTGGACTCTCAATGCAATAAAAATTGACATGAGGCCAAAAGAGTTTTCCCAGACAAGGCTTCATTGAATCTTATGCCCAGGCATAATGGAGATAACACGAGAGAGAGAGAGAGAGAGAGAGAGAGAGAATTCCCTGATTGACTTTCCAAAAAGTGCCATTTGCAATTTTTTATTAGGCAAAGTGCAATAATTGATATCAGGGATAGTATATGCAGGTCAAGATGGGCAAAGCACATGAAGGGTAGAATTTACAGGTTATCATATATTATTACAAAGATTATCTTGTATAATGACTCACCTAGTGGTCTGGTTGGTGGCAACAGTCTGCAAATCAGTTGATTAACATTCCTTCCCAAGGTGGGACACTCCACAACATTGCTTTGATATTTAGAACCTCCTAAGGCAAGTTCCCGGAAGTCTTTAAGTAAAATACATAATGTTTAAACATTATGAGAGTGCAGAGCACAATATAGAATGACGATTATCTTTGTATAACTAAAGATTTAGGGTTAGTGCAATGGTATCAGTGAGAGAGTGGTGTGGGTTTTGTGATTAGTATGAATGCGTGAAAGAATGCTCTCTCTAGTGGGAGTGAGTTGAAGGAAGCCCTGTTCCTACTCTATCTCATTCCCCCTTGAGAGATTTTATCCTTATTATTATTATTACTTTTATTTGAGACAGAATCTCACTCTTACCCAGGCTGGAGTTCAGTGGTGTGATCTTGGCTCACTGCAACCTCCGCCTCCTGGGGTTAAGGAATTCTTATGTCTCAGCTTCCTAAGTAGCTTAGATTACAGGCATGTGCCAGGACACCTGGCTAATTTTTCTATTTTTAGTAGAGAAGGGATTTCATCATGTTGGCCAGGTTGGTCTCCAACTCCTGGAATCAAGTGATTCACCCATCTCAGTCTCCAAAAGTGCTAGGATTACAGGCATGAACCACCACGTCCAGATTTGTCCTTCTTATTGTTAAGGGGAAAGGGCCAAAACTCTAATCTTCTGAAGCTACTTCATGCTGAATAGGATTGTTATTTTTGACTCACCATGGAGGGCATGAAAGTGTCTTACTGATTGTTCTAAAGACATCTAGGGACTTGAAACTGTTTAAGCCTTGAAGTCATAAACCATCTACACCCCTTGTTGAATATAATAAATAACCATTTTACTTAATTTGATCTTGAAAAATGTGTTAAACATCAAATGGTTTAAAACATTTGATATTAAAAAATAGAATTCCAGGTCACTATAAGACATTTATTCAGTCAAATAATAATCCAAGATTTTAAAAAGACAAGATCCTTTACTTATTGATAGAGGGGAGACTCAGTTTTCCAAGCAACAAGACCCAAAAAGGACAGAATACGGCCAAATGAATCTGTGTCTTACCTCTCTCTTTTTTCCTGTAGTCTATCTCAAAGGAAAACAAAAATCTATGGTCTCTCTATATTATATGAATATCTTGTTTCAAAGGGAAAACTAGATTTTACCCTTGAATTACTATATTTATACTAAAGAAAATTTTAATAAAAGTGTTATAAACCCGAAGCTACCTGATTTTAGCTAGTTTAATCATAAGGTGAGATTTTCATAACCGTTTATAATCTGTTACATTTAACTGCTAAAGAGTAGATCAACGGTCTAAAAAATCCTGTTATTCTGAGACATGGGCAAAGATTCTGGCTCTGCATCAGTATGCTTTTATTTTAATGCCTAATATATGAAAAAAATAAAATCCGGCCGGGCGCGGTGGCTCAAGCCTGTAATCCCTGCACTTTGGGAGGCCGAGACGGGCGGATCACGAGGTCAGGAGATCGAGACCATCCTGGCTAACATGGTGAAACCCCGTCTCTACTAAAAAATACAAAAAACTAGCTGGGAGAGGTGGCGGCCGCCTGTAGTCCCAGCTACTCGGGAGGCTGAGGCAGGAGAATGGCATGAACCCGAGAAGCGGAGCTTGCAGTGTGCTGAGATCCGGCCACTGCACTCCAGCCTGGGCGACAGAGCAAGACTCCGTCTCAAAAAAAAAAAAAAGAAAAGAAAAAGAAAAAAATAAAATCCTTTAAATTTTGACCAGCTTGCTCATACACAAATATTTTAATATGATGAATCTTTTGTAAACCTTATGCAACTGTCTTAAAACTTGTTGTATTCTTTATTTAAACTTAAGACAATTTTTAAATCCTCTAAATTAGACAAAATTATTTTCTCTTAAAAAGAAAAAAAAAACATTCTTCCATACCTTTTAATCAAAAACTCATACATTTTATTTTTAGTGTAAGCAGTTTTAATTATGTATCAGGTGCAAAGTGTAAGACCTGCACCCGATACATAAGCCAAAGAACTCAAGGTTCAGGGGTAGTAACAAAAGCATCTAGAAAAGACCATATCAGGTGCATTAACAAAAGCATCTAACAAATGACAGAATCACAGATAATGTCTGACTCTTCTAGCAAAGCTATGGCTAACTTCATATATTCTCAGGCTCACCTGGGATATAACTTTAATAACTCTAAAGCAGAGAAAGTTGAAAAAGTATCACAAGTCATACAAGCAGTTTAAAAATTTAAAGTGAGGCAGTATAGGAAAAAAAATTCAGCCGTGACAAGTCACACAGATGAAATGGTAACTGATGAATAAAATTCAGCCAAAAGCTGCCTCCTTATATATTTTAAATTTGGCCTAAAGATTTCTCTGTACACAGTGAACTATGACCTAAATGGAGGTGTAAGCAGATTGTAACCTTCTCTTGTGCCAATCACTGAGTTGTGGCCAAAGGGGGCCAACTGTTCAAATTGTGTTCAAAGTGAGCACACGTTGAGTTCTAACAAATCCAGCTGTTTCTGTATCTCACTTCCATTTTCCGCACATCACTTTCCTTTTTTTGTCCATAAATCTCTTTCCACCCTGTGGCTTTGCTAGAGTCTCTTTGAGCCTACTCTGGTTCTGTAAACCACCTAATTTGTGAATCGTTCTTTGCTCAATTAAGCTCTGCTAAATTAACTTTGGCTAAGGTCTTTCTTGATGGGTCTTAAATGCCAGGGCATATTTTCTCCCTACCTTAAGTCAAATGGCAGGAAGAGGGAACCTTTTCTAATTTAGCTGACCATGCTAAATTCCAAACCATGAAGTGAAAAACCTAACCATGTATCTCTTGGAGTGATGTTTTCCAAGGTCGCTGAAGCAAGGCTCTGGCATCCCGAAAAGAACCTGACCAGATCCAACTGCCTGAAGACCAGATGGACTTCAGCACCAACCTTTCACTGATGTTCTCCTCATCCTGTCTCATTATAGTACTACAATCTCCACCACGGCGGGGCTTTTCTGCCATATTCTGGTCATATGATGCATGTCAGAGCATGTTGTCCTACTGTGGAAGCGCAGAGAAGCCCCTGCCAAAACATGCTTGTAAATCATTCTCTTTCCCACCCCAACTTCCTTAAAATGACAAAAACTGAGTCCCTTCAGAGAACTAGCACCAGGATCCTCTTCCTGAGCACTTTCTTCTTGTGATCTCCAGCCGCAAGCCTATTAAACCTTGTGGAGCAAAAGCTCTGTTTGGCCTGGAGCTAATTTTTGCTTACACAAGAGACAAAGAACTCAGGGTTCAGTGGTAGTAACAAAATCATCTAGAAAAGAAAGTATCAGGTGCATTAACAAAAGCATCTAACAAAGGCAGTAACTGAGACCAAATGCCTAAATTTTGAAAACGTTTTTATTATCTTTTTAAAACCAGTGGTCTTTAAAACTACCTTTATTTACCAAAGATTACTGAAGTAATTTGAACTAAAAGGTGTTAACGTTTTTCTTTCTTCTGACAAAGTATTTTATTTAAATGCTTATTTTTTAACCCAATTAATTTGAACTCTTTTATATATTTTGGCAGCAAAACATCACAGACATGGCACATATAAATACACAGTTAGACAGAAGTAGATCTGGTAGAATTGCTAGTCACGGTATGCATCCTGCCCTTAGACATTTTAAAAAAGTATGAACAATTCAGTCTACTGAGAAATAAAAATAAAACAAAAAAAACTTCTTTTTAGAAAAACAAAATCCAAGAAAAGAAAAAACCATAAAGGACTTTTAAATGTATATATGCCTTGGATATCCCCTTGTAATTAAGCTGACTTTTAATCATAGAGCTCTTTTTTAAAAAATCCTTTTAAATATTTTATTACCAGATTTATACAGAACAAACAGCCAATACCTCTGGCTTTTTAGTCTTTTTATTGTCCCCAGCAATATTTTCCCAAGTGAAACCAACAAGCCTTAACTAAGGTTATGACTTAACCATGGGGGCACAAGGTATCTCCAAAGAGATGGCAAACAGTTTTTACAAGATCTAGAATCACCCCAAAGGTAACTCAGAGAAAGGAAAATTTAAGCCTTAGCTACTGAGCTACAGAGGGGAGTTCCTATCACTTTTCCCAGAAGAAATCTAAAGCAGTCATTTTCGAACTTGCAAAGGCTTTTAATCCCTCAGGGAAATTATTCGGGATAACCATGACATTATAAGGTGTCCTTTCAGACCACATGACTGAGAGGAACTAAAATATTCTCACCCTCTGGATGACAGAGACCAAAAGAAAGTACCCCAATGCTGTCACAGTCAAGTTCTCGAGGGCATAAAACAAGATGAGAGGGAAATCTCATCCAGTTTTCCTTTTAGGGACTCCCAGCAAAGTTTGTAGTTGATCAGTCTGCTGGGCCAGCTGGAACAGTGGGCAAATAGGGGTACTAGGCCCACATTCTATCCTGTGGCACCCTTCTCCATGACACAATGACACAGAATGACAAATTCGTAGCACAAAGGCCATCAGATTCACTTCAGCCTAACAGGAGTCTCACAAATCCTTTTACCCATTAATTAAAACCTTGCTGAGGAAACAAGCAATGATTTTTACCATTCACGCAACCAGTTTGCACAAAGAGACAGAATCTGGAAGCCTGGGTGATAGGAAATCCTTACCCTTTTGCTGGCATGCCATGTTACTGAGTTTCCTTTCTCTATAGCCAAACCCTATTCCTACTCTGTCTCTCAGTTAGACCTTACATTCCTAAGCTGCTGGGCTAGCTGTGAAATACACACAGCAAAGTTTCTCAATAATTTCAAAGGTGGGGTCAAAGCATCACTTGTGTAAATTGTGAGGTCATGAAATGAATACAGCACACTGCTAACTAGGTGATTGAAAAATTCTGAGATACAGAAATAATAGAGGTAATTTTGGGGGTCATTACTTGGTTTCTTTATATCTTTGCTATAAATATTATTTTATATAGATTTAAATAACAAAATAATGTGCCTATTCGATCAATAGATATATTTAGAAGTAAGCAAACAAAAGTTTTCACCAGTACACAAAAAAATGTCATTTTTACTGGGATTTAGTATTTTTATTTTTCTATTTACACTACAAATATTTTCAGGCCCATATACGAAACCACTCTTATCCCCTCTTTTTTCCCCCATTGTCCTATGAAAACATGAGCATTTCTATACCGTAGAGTCTATTTCACATAATCCTCTATTAAATTTAAATCAGAATAAGAATCAGAAATCTATATATCTCTTAATCATTTTAAATCATAATTTACCAATTCTAATATCTAGCATCTTAATCCATATTTTAAGATTCTAAAACATTGTCATCAGTGAATAAATTCTTTGATTTCTGGATGAATTAATTCAAAACTGTTTAAAGTCTTGGATACAATTCTACTGTACAGTCAGAATGGCAAACCATTGGTAGTGAAACAAGAAAAGTTTTGTTGTCCCCCATGCAGCTCGCTTCTTCAGTGCCCCACTGCTCAAACATCTGGGGGAGCATATAGAAAGGCAGGCTGTGGGACTTACCCCAAGGCAGTGTCTAGGGGTGTATGTGTACAGCTCCTGAAGGCCCAGTGGGCATGGGCTACCATGTGCTCTTTTAGTTTTTCCGTTGATAGGCAGCTTACGTTAACCAGCTCAGTTAGACCCTCTACCTTGTCTCCAGGAGAGAGGGCTTTCTGTATCTCAGGTTCTTGCCTTGGTGTACCTGAAGAATCGGATCACACCTGAGCTTGGAGAATAAGTGCAAGGTTTTATTGAGTGGAGGTAGCTCTCAGCAGATGGGGGAAGACAGAAGGGTGACGGGAATGAGAAGGATTTCCCCTGGAGTCAGCTGCTCAGCGTCCTGGGCTCTCCTCTGACTGCCGTAGCCAAACTCCATGTCCTTCTGCTTCTACCAGTCGGTGGCCTGCTGTGTGCTGGTGCCTGTCGGTGCATTTCTCCCGACGTCCAGTTGCCTGTGTGTTCTTCCTCTGATGTGATCTTCTTTATGTCCAGTCATCTGTGTGCCTGCCTATTAGGGTCTTGGGGTTTTATAGGATGAGGGCATGGCAGGCCAGGGTGGTCTTGGGAAATGCAACATTTAGGCAGAAAAACAAAAATGCCTGTCCTCACCTAGGTTCCTGGAGGTGGAACCCTAGCCAGGGACCATGTCGTTCCCCTTTCCATATCATTTAAAGGGAACATGCCTTTCTCTACCCAGCACTTCCCTATCAGTAGCTCTAGTGACCAGTAAGAATAATTTCTCTGAAGAGTTATTCCTGAGTGTCCCCTGTCTTTCTTTGTAAAAAGACAATTACCTCGTGTTCTGACACTGAATTCTTTCAAGCTGTGTCTGAGAGGAAACTGAAAGAATTTAACCCGCACACACACGTACATGCAAGCACGTCTCTAAGACACCACAGATAATTGGAGAGGATGTGTGAACTGAAATGATCAGGATATAAGTAGCAAAAATCACCTGGACACATCAAAATAATGCTTTGAAAAGAATGTCACCACACTTATTTTTCAACCTGTCAGGAATTTATAAAATGTCTTGAGAGATTTAAGACCATAATTTAATTCAAGACTAAGTTTTGTTTTTGTTTTTTTTTTTTTTTTCTATGTGGAAGATGAATTGGAAAGAAGCAACCATAATAGAAAGTGAAACTGCTTAGAAAGTACACAGAAAAGAGTTCACACAGCAGGCTTGAAGTTGTTTGCAAGATTGGCTCTTGGTCAGCATCTCAGAATTGGGCTTTTGGTAGTGTTGAAAGATTAAGGTACTTCATTGTGCCTAGTTTGTTTGTGCAAACAATATGATTTATACTCAACACTTGCTTTCACTTGGGAGTCTGGAATTAGATAACAATTTAAGCTGTATGACTAGATCTTATTACAAAACCTTGGCATTGAGTCTCTAATAGGTTCCCTAGGAAAAACCATCAAACCCCTGTTACTGCATCTGCACTGATTAAGGAAGAATGTGCTCTGTATGGCCATTCACAGGAAGCAGGGAGCATAAGGTCATCCGCTTCCTCCAGAATCCACTCATGTCTTTTCCCTTATGATCTGGGTATGTATTCCTACTCAGTCTCTATAATAAACCCTAGTCATGAGTACAATTATATACTGAATCTCATGAGTCCTTTTAACAAATCTTTGAAATGGAGGGTTTTATGCGGACCTCTGAAAAATTATTTCAATAGTACACGCACATTTTAGGAAGAATGGAACTGGAGAAGTGGTATGGAGAAAGAATACACATACATGGAGTTTAATAATAGATCGTTTTCTAGTTTCTTAACAAATATTACCTTCATGAACAGCTTTGGAGAGGAAGTGAGGTATTACAGTTCCAATATTCACCACAGAGACCTATCAAATCAGGATCCTTCAGCTAGAACTGTTTTATGAGAAGACAGTTCAAGAACTGTCCAGAAGACACACAAAATGAATATATGGGAGCCTTTAAGATGTGGTTTCAGATGGTTACTTTTGGAAGGGAGATGTTAACTCTAATTCCATTGCCAAGAAAACAGAAGCACAGAGGAGTCTGTGATTATGCATAAGGCATGCCATATTAGGAGTAAAATATCTCACCGAAATAATTGGTAATGAGAAAGTAAATGGATCTGTGAAAACAACTATTGCATTACCAACCCTTAAAATTCCCTCGGCCTTCAAAATTTGGAAACTAAATGATGTAAATATGCATCTTATGTTTTAAATCACTCTTGAGAATGGGTTTATTTGAACATCTTAGATAGAAGTTAAGTAACATACCTAGTTATAAGATAATATTGTTTGACAAAGAAATATGGAAGATCAACTTGAACATCTGAATCCAAGGCTTTAATGTTTGGGTAATTGTTCCAGATCACGGGCATGAAGTAATACATATAAATGTCCTTATACAATGGCTCAGGTGCACAACTATCTGCTTTATCGAATGTCATTAAATTTATTATAAATCAAACGTGCTTAAACAAAATGGTTTCTATGATTATTTTCTGTTTATTAGAAAATAATAATATTGGGCAAAATATGTAAATATTATTTTTAGTCCTCAACTCAAAAGTTTTACTATTTAAAATATTTAATTGCCTTTTGGTCTTCATAATAATATCAACCCTATGATTTACAACTTATTAAGGTATTGAGTATGGCTATTATGTGATTGAGGCAAATTCACAACTACGGAGAGAATTTGGGGAAAATCTCCTCTTTGGGGGCCAAATTTGTATATCTTTCCAGAATTTCTTAGGTCCTTATTCTCCTGAGCTGTGTGGTATCTGATTTCCTTATTTGCTGGCTGGGGGATGAAAGCAGGGCCAAGTAAGAAGACCCAGAAGTGCCAAGGGTAAGTGTAAAACAAGTTTATTTTTCTATCATTTTTATCACTGCCCCCTTACTAAACTTAGCTTATATAAATTCACAAGACTGAGATAACTTAGGTTTAGATTGTTAGATCACACTTATAAAAATCAGATATCTTAATGTCAAATTTTGTCAAGCATTTCAAGGATACAGGTTATCAAGAGACAAGGAGGAAGTCTTCATAATTCTGGGATTATCAATGTAAAACCACAGGTTCCTTCTTATTACATTAGATTTAATACATAAAGTTTTCAAGCAATGCATGTGGTCTTTTCACTTACAAAGAAAGACCATCTCAATCATTAACATCTCCATTTTATATCAGTTATATATGTTACATTTTCTAAAAATCTGTATCTCAGTGTGATGGCTTTTTGATATATTAAGTTAATTAGGGTGAACTGCATTTCCTGATTATTCAAACATTAACCTGTGTGCTTCTGGAAGAAATTTTACACTTGTAAATAAAATCTTTGTCCTCGTTCTATATTCTTACCAAATACCTTAGACTGGATAAGTTATAAACAAGAGAAATGTATTTTTCTTGGGTTCTGGAAGGATAAGTCTTATATCAGAGTATCAGCATGGTCAGGTTCTGACGAGGGTTGTTTTTTGGATTACAGACTGTTGACCTTTTGATGTATTCTTCAGATGCAGTAAAGCGGGAAAAGTTCTCCTGAGGTTCTTTTTATATGAATACTTATATCTTTTATAAGGACTCTATGATCATGACCTAATCACATCCCAAAGCCCTGCTTCTTAATACCCTCACGTTACAGGCATAGGATTTTTGACATATAAATTTTGGGGAGACACACTTAGTCCACTGAAGGCCCTAATCGGGTGACTTTAGATTTGGAAGATATATGAATGATCTGATTTACTCAATTGGAAGGGAGATTATCCTAGATGAGCCTGAATAAATCAGGTGAAAAAAAATCTGTCAAAAAGAGCTTAGTCTCTCTCTGGAGAGAGACTACTTGTGAACATCGACTAAAATATTAGAGGGTTATTTATTTTAAGTATTAAATAATTAAAGGCATCTATAAACAACTAATCTCCCATCTTTAGTCTCGTGGTAATAGGGCAAGAAATATTTATAGTTCAGTGTGTAAAATACAGCAGTTCTGGAGAACTCTGACCCTGTATAATTTTCTGTATAGGCCGAGTGTGGTGGCTCACACCTGTAATCCCAACAGATTGGGAGGCCAAGATATGTGGATCACTTGAGGTCAGGAGTTCGAGACAAGCCTGGCCAACATGCTGAAACCTCGCTTCTACTAAAAATACAAAAATTAGCTGGGCATGGTGGTGCACGCCTGTAATCCCAGCTACTCAGAAGGCTGAGGCAGGAGAATCACTCGAACCTGGGGAGCGGAGGTTGTAGTGGGCCGAGATCATGCCATTGCACTCCAGCCTGGCCAACAGAATATTACATTTCAAATAATAATAATAATAATAATTTTCTCCCCTACATCTTCTATGCATCAGAACAGGGCCAGAGCCTAAGAACTCTATTTTACTCAAGATTTTTATATAAAACATAAAACATTGAGAGTTTAACTTGTACAAGGATACTGTCATGCAAGATCCAGTCAGTGTGGAATCTGGTTGCTTTCGTTCCATTGTATTTTCCTTTTCAACAAAAATTATTTAGAAAATCTTGACATGCTTCTAATCAGACCTTTCTTTTTTCTTTTTCTTTTTCTTTTTTTTTTGAGACAGAATCTCGCTCTGTAGCCAGGCTGGAGTATGATGGAATGATTTCGGCTCACCTCAACCTCTGTCTCCAGGGTTTAAGTGATTCTCCTGCCTCAACCTCCCAAGTAGCTGAGATTACAGGCATGTGCCACTATGCTGGGCTAATTTTGTATTTTTAGTAGAGACGGGTTTCTCCATGTTGGTCAGGCTGGTCTTGAACTCCCTGCCTCAGGTGATCTGCCTGCCTTGGCCTCCCAAAGTTCTGGGATTACAGGCATGAGCCACCATGCCCAGCCAGAATGTATTTTAAAAGTTATGAATATTTAAATAAGATAAAACTATACTCTTCTCAGTATTTTTTTTTATGATCACCTTTTAACTAAGTCTACCCCAATGTCAATGTGTTATTAGCCAAATAACTACTATAATAAAAATCATTTGGACAGAACACAGAATTATCAAAGTAGAATGACTAGAAAACAGCACTCTACATGGACATGAGTGGCTGAGTCCAGTGACCATGTCACTCCGTGATTCTCAGTTTCATCTTGAGGTGCTCGTTTTAGTTGATAGCATTGCCACCACTGAAATGGCAATAGACATATCATGGCCCAGAATGTGTAAACAAAAAAGACAAGAGGAGACGTTAGGAAGAGTAGAAACTTCCCTAAATTCTCTGCAACGATCAAACGTATGTAAAACATGTGAGGGGAAAATAAGAAAATAATGATTCTGAATTATAGAGTTCACTTTTTTTATTTTGCAGGACTTGTTTGTTCTATGATCATGAAAACACAAATCATTCCAATTTCAGGAAAAATTAAAGTGACATAAACAAGACAAGCAACTCAAAATCTAACATTTTCAATTCAAATGGGCATTAAGAATTTCAAGGCATATTGCACAAATTCTGCATTTTTAAGTGTCTTCCATGCTGTTTAATAATCATGTAATTCTAACACACTTTTTAGAAACCTGATTTAATTTTGGTCAAAGTAAAAAAGCAACTGAATGTTGAAAAATATCTGTGTACTTCCATCTACCCAACAAGCACACAAATTAAAAGGCAATGATATTTAAATCTATAGAATTGGTGGCAAATGAGCAATTCAAGTTCTTGGGCAGAAACATTTGATAATAATCACTAAAGAATAAAGATTTTAAAAAATATATTCCAGCAGGTTATTTAATAAACTTCTGCACCTATCTGTATCACCCATAATTGCCTGCGTAGGTGTAGTTAACAGTCTGACTAGTTGTTAAACAGAAGTATAAAACACTTTTATATTCTTCAAGATGCATAAAATTAAGACTTAAAGTCCAATTTCTAGTGGTATGTATTTCGACTCATGAAAGGTTTTGTGCGCGGGTACTTCTTTATTATTAATACTTCATTCACCATGGTCTCATCCGAAATACAGCATCTTGGAGAACTGTGCATAAGTAGGTTCTTGCCAATATCTTTTATTGCAATTTGAATATGCCATTCACTTAAAACTCTAAACTGATCTATCCAAATGAATTTTAACTTGCCTTATTACAAAATAGTTGTAACTAACTAATGTGTAATTATTATAATGACAGATATACCTAACACCAATAAAGTATTAATTTGTGTCTTGAGTAATGACATAATAAGGCTTTAATAGATATTGAAAGTCATTTGCTCATAGAACAAAAAAGCAATGCATTGTGTTCTAAATTAGACCCTGTAGCAGAAAAAAGAATTTAGTGGAGAAAGCAGGTGAAATTAAAATAAAGTCAGTAGTTTAGTAGATAATATTCTACCCATGTTAATTTTATTTATTTATTCATTTATTTAGTTATTGGTTTTTATCATTGTACTCTGATTTTGTAAAATGGTAACATTGGGAAATCTGGGTAAAAAAAATGTACAGAGTTCTGTACTTGTTGTCAACTTTTCTGTAAGTCTAAAATTATTTCAAAATGTCATTCAATTTTGGACAGCCCTGCAAGTTAAAAAAAATTAAAAAGTTATTGTACTGAGCAATTATTTGTCTTCCTGAAGTTTCTGCCCATATATTCGAATTTTATTCCTTGAGAAACTGTAGAACAGAGTTAACACCTTCTCTGTGATGGATTGCTTCAGATATTTCAGTGGACTTACCACATCACCAACATGTTAACTTTTACAAGTTAAACATTCTCCAGTCCTCAGCTTTTTAATACCTTCACTATTCGATCACTTTTTCTCTAGAATTGAAGATACAGAATCTACTTTGCTCTAAAGGCTGTTCTTGACAGCAGTCTTTCCTGACAGATGTAGGTGCATTTGACAAATATTTCCCAATGCAGACCCTTGATGACTAGGACTACCAGCAGTTTTCCCATCAACTGTCAAATTCTCCTAATGGCAAGAGTTCCAGACACCTGCTGAAACTGACAGTGACAGTTTATATTAATGTTAACCAGTAATTTCCAGCAGTATTCAAGGCCCCTCACATATTTAACTGGTATTTTTGAGTGACTCTTCTACTCCTGATTCATAATTCACCTAGGCAGAGGTTTCCCGGATACTAGAGGTGGGGATTCATGTGGCTATAAAACCCATCAGCTTTGTTTACTTGAGCTGCCATAACAAAATACTATAGACTGTGTGACTTAAACAACTGATTATTTTTTTCTCTCAGTTCTAGAGGCTGGGAAGTCTAAGATCAAGGTGTTTGTTCCTGGTGAGGGCTCTCTTCCTTGCTTGCAGAAAGCCACGTTTTGCTATTTCCTCACATGTACTTTCTCCAGCAAATGCACTTGAAAAAAGAGAGTTCTGGTGTATCATTCTCTTCTTATAAAGGCAAATGTTCTGTCAGATCAGAACTACACCCTTAAAATGTAATTTAATCTTAATCACCTCTTTAGAGCTCCTATCTTTGGTGTATTCACATGGGGGTTAGGGCTTGAACATGTGAATTTAAAACAGACAAAATTCAGTCCATAACATTGTGCCCCTGGCCCTGACAAAATTCATGTTCTTCTGACATGCAAAATACATTCATATAATACCATCCCAAACAACCCTAAAATCTTACTTTGTTTCAGTATCAAGTCTAAAGTCTGAAGTTCAATTTCTCGTCTATGTATCATGTAAATATCATAAGGGTAAAAGTCTGGGTGTAATTCATTCTGAGGAAAAATTCATCTCCAGTCGTGAAACCAGACAAGTTGCAGTGCTTCCAAAATACAATGGTGGAAAGACATAAAACAAATATTTTCATTCCAAAAGGGAAAACTTGGAAGAAAGAAAAGGCTGATGGAGTCTAAGTAAGTCTAAAACATAGTAAAGCAAATTTCATTAAAGGTTAAGGCTTAATAATAATTCTCTTTGGTTGAATACTCTACCCTTCAGGCTCACTGGTGTGGCAGCATCACCCCCATGGTACTGAGAGGGGATCCCATATTTTGACTCTCTGCAAAGGTCTTGCCCTCTGAAACCAGGGAGAAAATAGCCTTGCCCCTGGGATTGTGGTGGGAGTGGCAGTCCTGATGACCTCTCAATCACTTCAAGGTTATTATCTTATTTTATTTAGGAATAGCACACATTTGAATCCAAATAACTAGCCTCATGATCTGGTCTTACAGAATCTAGGAAAGTCAATGGCCTCCCTTTGTTGTGTCTCACTTTGTCTGTCCCCTTTAGTTTCAACTGGCAATGCTTTCAGTAGTAGGGTCGAGTCTCGGCTCTATTCCTGGCTTCTGCTGAGATAAACGTTTTGGTCCCTGAGTTGCACCCAGGATGTCTTTATCAAATGGTTGTTCAGCCACACCCACAATGTTCCCTTCAAATTCAAAACACACTTTCTCATTTTCTCCAATATGCATAGGCTGAAATTCTTCCAAAATTCCAGGTTTTGGTTACTTTTTGTTTCAAAATTTTATTTTCAGTGTATCTTTCCCCTTTTTCGTTTTACTGTAAGTAGTTAGGAGGAATAAGATTCTCTTTTAACACTTTGCTTAGAAATTTATTTAGCTAAATGTCCAATTTAATCATTTGGCCACAAGTTTTACCTATCACAAAACACTAGAACATAGTTCATTCAAGATCTTTGCCACTTTACAACAAGGATCACCTTTCCTGTTGTTTTGAATAACATGATCCTCATTACCTTCTGAGGTTTCACAAAAGTTGTCCTTTATATCCATATTTCTAGCATCACCCTAAAACTCTTCCAGCCTCTACCCATCACTCAGTTTCAAAGTTTCTTCCACATGTTTAGATATCTGTTACAAAAGTACCCCCACTTCTTGGTACCAAAATCAGTATTACTTAGGGTTCTCCAGAGAAACAGAACCAGCCGTATACACACATACACACACACAGACACACACAAACATACACACACATGGACTTAAGAAATGGATATACAATTATTGCAATTTTGGAGGCTGAGGAGACATAAGCTCTGCAGTTGGCAAGCTGCAGAGACAATAATGCAGTTGGAAGGTTTGAGGTCCAAGAACAAATATTTCAGTTCTATTCTGAAGTCAGGGAAAGACAGATGTCTCACCTCAAGCCGTCAGGCATGGGGAGTGCCCTCTTATTCACAGGACAGTCAATTTTTTTTTTAAAAAAAAATCTATTTAGGTCTTCAACTAATTGGATGAGGACCACCCACATTATAAATTGCAATCTGTTTTATTCAGTTTACTGATTTAAAATGTTACTCTTCTCCTCCAAATACCGAGAATAATGTTTGACCCCATATCTGAACACCCAATGGCTCAGTCAGGTGGATACACAAAATTAACTGTCACACACATGCAGTCAACATTTTGTTTGTGAGATGAATATTCTCTAGATTGGGTGATCATTTTTTTTAGTAGCCCATTCTCAGAAGAAAAAACTGGAAATATTTCAAACAACTTGTAAATGGTTCCAACTGAAAACACTGCATCTAACAGAGTTCTTGCTGAGTTTTCTAGTGGCAACCACAGTGAGGCTTATTTGTTTCCAAGAAGCTGCATTAAGAAATAAATGTTCTCTATATAGCAACACCTTAGCTACTCTTTAAGTCTTCTTTGAGAGAGGTCATTGAATTACCCTGGACTCAGGTGAAATTGTTCTCCTGATTGGTGTCCTCACAAAGGTTGTAGTTAAGTACATCCAAAACTTTCATGGGGAGTTTGAACTCTTGTACCTGAAGGAATTGGTAGTAATTCCATTTTCTCTCAACATGGCTGCTTCAAAACAAAAAGAATTAGGTTCAAGAAGTAAATCCTACCCCAAATGGTAATTCTGGGCATATTACAGTTTTCCGGTTTAGATATGTATATTATTACAGATTAACAACTCAAACCATTTTAATGTTGAGGCCTCCACAATTAGAGCTTGAGAAAGGAGAAGTGTACAATTGGGACAATATCTCCTGAAATAAGACTGAAGGAGCCAAAAGAGTTAGGAAAGTGTCAAAATTGCTCCTGAGATTGCAGAAGTCCTCCCAGAACTGTCTAGTTGTTTATCTAGAAGCTTCCATTTCTCTTGACTGAGGTAGGGCTCTGAAGATACTCATTTCTGGCTATGTTTGCCTGTACATGCAGAAAACTCCACAGAGAATGCCTGAAAGAAGAAAGCAGAGAACAGTTAAGTCTAGTGCCGAGGGTTGCAACTGTCAAGGGCATGACTACCCAGGCAATTCTTCAACAGGACTCCAGTTGAAATCGGAGATGGGCTAAAGTTATGTCAAGAGCCACTGAAAATACATCGACATAATTTAGAAGTTTCCTTTAGTGAGTGTTGATGTGTCAAACTTTAAAGTTTTGCTTTTTGAATATATCTTTATTTGGTAACTACAAAAATTTTACAGAAAATTCAACTCAATGTACAATTCATTTGTTTTGAGACTGTAAGTATAAGCTGCTTCATTGCTGAGGTGAGGAATCTATCAGTAGTGCAATTGACATTCTGTTTGATGTGATCTTTCTCATTAACTGTTTATAAGGTATTCTGTTTTACACAAGGTTTTGACTTTTATTTCCCTGTATTTAAGTGTGTATTTCTTATACTTCCTTGTCTATAATTTATTGTGATTCTGGAGTTAAGGACGCCTTACTTTAATATTTTTGGAAATTTTTAAGGCATTATTTATTTGAGCACTACCTCCCCACATCTCTATTCCTTCTGTCTGCAACTCAAGATTAAATGCATCTTATAACCTTTAATTTTAATCTATGTAACTGTTAACTTTTTAAAATATTTGCTATATTTTGTACTCCAACTTAATTCCATATAATTTCTTCAGATATTCATTTAAGCTGGGTAATTTAATTTTTATTTGTGTACAAGTTGCTATATAAATCAATTCAAATTTTACTTTCCATATTTTTTTAAACTTATTATTTGTCTTATATACAAATCTATCTTGTATATTATCTTGTCTTGTATTCATGTATTTAGGTTTCAGAGAAACAAAACATTGATTTTATAATTTATATTCTTTAACAGATAATACTATTTACTAAAACACTCAAAATTGTATTTAACATTGTTTGATATTGTTCGCTCTAAGACATGTGAGTTGTTTCTTCTTGAATTGTGAATTGTGTATTTGTGTTGTGTATGGGTGTGAACTGTTACTGTATGTGCCTCTGTGTGTGTCTCTGTGTTTGTCTTTATATGATTCAATAACTTAAAAATTAGAATTAAGGCTCCAAACTACCAAAAATAATTCACATTTATTTTGTATTATATTCCTTGAAATTCTTTACTAGCATTCAAATCCTATAATTATTAGTTAGTACCCCCAAATAGTGAGTGAGAATCCAAACACCATTTTTTTCTCATGATAAGATTATGATTCCAAATACTCTAGAAGGAATTTTTGCTTTTCTTTGATTATATAAAGATTTATGTTTTGTTTGCTTTCTTTTGTTGAAGAATCGTTTCCCCAAATATCTCAGAACAAAATAGGTATAGTATTTTATATATTTTTTAACTAACTTAGAGCACAACATTAGGGATTTTGAATATTTGGTACAATTCCTGGGACCAGTTGTATTTTTGTGGGCTGGTTTTTAAAATATTTTCTCTATTCTTTTCTTGGAAATTGCTTGATTAAAAGTGTTAATTTGGGGTAATTTGTAGAAACAATATTTTCTAAGAAATTATATCTTTAAAATATTTTTTAAATTATTTATATAAATTTAGAAATAAATCCCTTCCGTATATATTTTAAGTTATTTTTATTCCAGTGATTATTTCTCCTTTGTAGCTCCTTACAATTCTTCTTATTTCATCATTAGATTAGTGAGTGGTGTGTCAATTTTGCATATTGAAAAACATATTTAGAATTTTTATTCCTTAAGCAGTTCAATTTTATGGGTGTTTTAACTTATTATTTTTTGAATTTTATACTATTTTTAATTTCTGCTTTCGTTTGCTTTACTTTGTTGAAGTTTCAAGTATTTTAAGTGATTATTTCTTATTTTAAAATTTTGTTTAAAGAAATGTTGAACAGTACTGTCTATCTTTATTGTATGTCATACTTTCTAAGATGTATTATTTCATTTACATTATTTTAACGTAACTTTTTATTTTTATTTTGCCTTTGACTTAAAATGCCTGAGAATGGGAAGTCCTTATTATTATTATTAATATCTCTTTTATTTTGTGTTTTGACCATAAACGGTGTTTTCTTAATTTTACTTTGCAGTTCCTACTGTGACCTTTTAAAAAATGATTCAATACAAGTTTTCTTTTAAAAATGTCCACTTCTCCTGGACCAGAAGCGTCTGAGCTCATTTAGTGCTGTTATAACAGAATGTCATAGACTGGGCAATGTATAAAATAATTGCTTCTCACGGTTCTAAGGAAAATTCAATATCAAATTGCTCATATCTGGTGAGGGTCTTCATGCTTTGACGTCCCATGGCAAAAGGGGAAATAGGGTAAAAGAGAAAGACAAAAGCGGCCAAACTTATTCTTTTTAAGGAACCCACTCCCATGATAAACCCTTCACACCCTAATCACTTCTCATTAGGCTTCAACTTGCAACATTGTTGCATTAGGGATTAGGTTTACAGCACATGATTTTGGGGGACATATTCAAACTATAGTAGAAGTTGTATTTGTATTATAGAAAAGCAGCCACATATAAATGTAAATACAAAGTGCTCCCAACTCACTTGAACAACCTGGGGATTGGAAGCATTTACTCATCCGCTGCGATTCATGGTTAAAAATCTGAGATAGAAAAACAGCCACATATAAATGTACATACAAAGTGCTCCTAATGCCTTGAACGATATGGGAGTTAGGAGTGTGACCCACCCCCCGCAATCGCTGGTTAACAATCTGAGTTGAATTTTTGGCTCAAACCAAATTTAACTCCTAATAGCTTAATGTTGATTGGAAGCCTTACTGATAACTTATGGTGAGTAGATTAACATGTATTTTTTTATGTTATATGTGTTATATACTGCATTCTCACAATAAACTATGACAGAGAAAATAAGATGTCATTAAGAAAATCATAAAGAAGAGAAAATATATTTACTATTCATTAAGTGAAAGTAGATCATGATAAAGGTCTTCATTCTCATCATCTTCATGTTGAGTAGGCTGGAGAAGGGAAGGGGTCGGCCTAGCTGTATCAGTAGTAGCAGAGGCAGGAGAAAATCCCCATGAAAGTATACCTTCACAGTTCAAACATGTGTTATTCAACAATCAACTCTATATACATACATATAAAATGCCTTATTGGTTACATTATTTACACTTAATTGATTATAAACCTATATCTTGTATGGAAGAGAGAAACTGGTTATAATATTCATATGAGAAAATATATGAACACAGCAAGAATAACTAAAATAATGTTGTATGAGTCCATTCTCATGTTGCTATAAATAACTACTTGAGTCCTGGTAATTCATGAAGAAAAGAAGTTTAATTGACTCACATTTCCTCAGTCTATACAGAAGGCATGGCAAGGGAGGCCTCAGGAAACTTACAATCACAGCAGAAGGTGAAGGGAAAGCAAGTACATCTCCACATGGGGGCAGGAGAGGGAAAAAGGAGGAGGAATTGCTACACACTTTTAAACCATCAGATCCCATGAGAACTAGCTCACTATTACAAGAACAGCATGGGGGGAAGACCGCTCCCATGATCCAATCACCTCCCACAGGTTCCTCCCTCAACATATGAGGATTACAATTCCACATGAAATTTGGGTGAGGACACAAGGACAAACCATATCAAATGTGTTATAATAAGCAGTTGGTAGTATCTCTACTAGATAATAAAATATACATATATAATACAAATCTCATGTTATAAGCAAAATATTTGTGTTTCCCAAAAATTAATATGTTACGGCCTTAAACTTCAGTGTGAGTATATTTGGAGATTGGACATTTATGGAAGTCATTAACGTTAAATGAGTTGATAAAGATAGGGGCCTGATTAGATGGAATTTTTGTCCTCATAAGAATAGTTACCAAAGCATTCTGTGTGTGTGTATTTGTGTATGTATGTACACATACACTCAGGAAAGATGATATGAGGCCATAGTGAGAAGATGACATCTGCAACCAGGGAGAAAGGCCTCATCAGTAACTAAATTGACCAGAACCTTGATACTGGACTTTCCAGCTTACAGAATGCAGAAAAGAAAATTTTTGTTATTGTTGATGTCATCCAGCCTTTGTTATAGCAATCCAAGTAGACTATAATATACACCATAAAGAAAAAGTATTTGGAAGTCAGGTGTCGTGGTGTGCACCTGTAGTGCTTACTCATGAGTAGCTACTCATGAGGCTGAGGTGGGAGGATTTCCTGGGGTCAGGAGTTTGAGGTATAGTGTAATACGATTGCACCTGTGAATAGCCACTGCACTTCAGCCTTGGCAACATGACAAGACCCTATCTCAAAAGAAAGGTTTTGAATTTTTTATGAGCAAGTATTAAAATCAATGGAATAGACTAGAAATACATATTATTTCAAATCAATAGTGTTAAGACTATTTTATAAAAGATAACAGGTACATAGGGAGCCATTTAAAAATGAAACTGAATTTTTGCCAGCCACATACACCATATAAACTCAAATGAACTAAATGTAAAAAAATGAAATAAAATTATATGACTTTAAATAGAAAACAAAGGTATATAAGTACTAGCAAAAAACTGTGATTTCTTTGTGGAAAAATAATTTTGGGAAGCAATTTTATTGTATTTATATCTGAACATAAATTATCTTGTCTATAGAAAACATATTTGGATTTTCAGTTTAAATTTAATTTCTGTCAATTTTCTAATGTTTCCTGTTAATTTCTAGATTTTACATTTACAGAATACACTAAACCCATTCTGAGTTGCAGGGGAAAGAAGATAAGCAGCTGGTCTGTACTCCATTTATCTCCAAATTATAAGGAAAAGTTGCTGGGGAAAGTTGCCATGGGGGAAAAATGGTGACTTGATCTTATATCCTTGTAAATATACTACTATCTTGAACTTCTGGTAAATAAACTACTGATATTTGCTAGGAGGAGAGTATTATCTATGGATTTGTCATAGCAGAATGACCATGGTTTAGGATTGTGTATAATAAACAAACCAAAATCCATGGATTTATTAGGCATACCTCCCTGAAAAATGTCACACAATCCCTGAAATCATCTGGGTATCAGCAAAGGAAGCTTCATAGCCTGAACCCTCCTTGTTGAGTGTGGTGACCTACAAATGGCACTTAGTGAACTCCTCCAGAAAATAAGCCAGAGGGAATGCATCTGATATGAGAATGAGGTACCATAGAAGCCACACAGAATGTGCTAGACCTCTCCCACCTTTGCTTAAGCTTCTTGCATGAGTGTATTCTTCAGCTTCATAGTAAAATATAATACTAGATAAGATCTATGATTTGTGTCAGATTTGACCATTTAATTTTTGTGTTAGCTAAAGTTGGCATTGTGAACAAGAACACTTCTCAGACTCATAAATCATAATGGCTAAGGCACTTTTTTAGGAAAAAAAGAGCTGGGGTGAAAAAATATCATGAGTATCTGATGACGGAATTAGTCTCTACCCATCCTGGATATGAGGCAAATGATGAGCTAACTTCATGTGTGAAAATCTTATCTGTGAAATTTGAAAAAACAGACCCAGTGGAAGTGTCTAAGTGGATGGTTAGGCAGTATAAGGCTTAAGGAAAAGTACCAAGATTTTCAGTTGTTGGGTATTATTAATGGTTCTGAACCAGCCTATAACTCTAACACATGAATTGGGTAACATGGGAGAAAAATCTTTTTGTAAGTCCAATTTTCTTCTCACTGGAAAGCTTTCTAAATTTTTCATGATTGTAGAGAGGTATTAATTTACTTGCAAAGTAACTCAATAAACATAATATATTAATTGTAGAAATATATATATACACACATGCACATATATATATATATATATATATATATATATATGGAAGTAAAATATAGTATCTTTTAAAATAGCTGAATAATGTTATAAAATAATACTGCCAGAAACCTGGTTAATCATATTGGCATAGATCCTTAGAGTTAATGTTCAGAAGATGCATCACTAACTTTTAAATCTACTGAATAGAATGGATTATTTGAGTTTTTAACAAAACCTGAAAAAATTGTAAACATTTATGGTAAGGAATTTCCAGGCACATATACCAGCTAATCTGTACCAGTAGATGCAAGAGTTGGGCACATCTACCTTGAGAGGGGAAATTGCCCTATTCTTCTCCACACACTAATAGAATCCCTCCTCCTAAGTGGCTGAAATGTTAACAACATCAATGGTTGTCATTAAAATAATCATAGAGGCAAATCTAATTTTATGCCACTGGAAGGGATGTTGATAGATGTAGCATACAGTGAATTTCTCAACCTTGGTGGCCTTGGCTAAACTTGCTCTTGGGAAGCTCAGAAATCTACAAACTAAACGTTTGTGCACCCTGAATTCATATGCTGAAATCTTAACCCCCGACCCTCTTATGGTAGAAGGAAGTGGTACCATTTTTGATGATTAAAACATAAGGATAGAGCCCTTATGAATGAGATTTGTGCCTTTATAAAAAATAATTTGGAGAGTTTCCTGTTCCCTTCTGCCATATGAACATACAGTGAAAAGACTGTGCTTATGAGACACAGAATATGACATTGCATTGATTCAGGATTTCCCAGGTCCAGAACTGCGAGAAATAAATTTCTGTTGCTTATAAGCCATCCACTCTATGCTACCTTATTAAAGCAGCCCAGAAGGACTAAGAAAACCTGCATAGAGAAACTGCATAAGGAGAAAAATAGTCTATGCCTTAGAAATAAAAACAAACAGAAGGACATGAAAAGTAGGCTAGAAAATGACAGCTGGATCAACTGGGTGGATTTATTTATTTGAGTTTAAAAAATACAATTGAAAACTAAATACATGGAGTTTTATATTAAGGGTTTGACAGCTTATTATCAAAACCTGATGTGTGAAAGAAGCAAATCCAGTCAGCTCCTCACTTTTTAAGCACCTTGGAAAATTTACTCTCTATATCTTCGTCTAAAAAAATTCAAATCCAATTATAAGAATCATGATTTATAATAGATAATTCTAAAATAAGGCGCTAAATTTATTGCTTTAATTAAAGTCATAGAATAAAAAAAATATGAATGAAAGGCCAAGATCTTGCCCTACCACTGGGAGTGAAATGAGAGTAGAATAATAGGCTGTATTCAACAGTTCAAGTAAATTGTGCTATGAATAGTAAAAATATGAAGTAGCAACACAATGAAGTTCACTCATAAAGTGACTTATGTTAAAAATACACAATAAGGGTAACAGAATACAAGGAGAATATACTGCTTTCAGGAGTAGGTTAACTGTGCAAAGCACCAATGATTGATATATACTTCCAAGAACCTTCCGTGTTCATCACTGTCTGTCCAAGTCCTGTGATTCTGTCTCAGGAAAGTCAAACTAGCTACTTGATGTACTAGTGAGACTTTCTGAATCAAAGGCAATTTGACTGCTTGGAAGCCAGCACCAGTACACCCTGGAGACGGTGCAACCTTGGAGAGAGAGGATAATATTGTTTGGCTCTGTGTACCCACCCAAATCTCACGTGGAATTGTAATTCCCAGTGTTGGATGAAGGGCTTGTTGGGAGCTGATTGAATTGTGGGGGCAGACTTTCTCCTTTCTGTTCTCCTGATAGATTTCTCATGAGATCTGGTTGTTTGAAAGTGTGTAACACCTCTCCCTTAGCTCTCCTGCCAGCCATGTAAGACATGCTGACTTCCCCTTCATCATCTGCCATGATTGTAAGTTTCCTGAGGCCTCCCCAGCCATGCCTCCTGTACATCCTGCAAAACTGTGAGTCAATTAAATATATTTTCTTTATAAACTACCACGTTTCAAGCCCTGGTGGTCTTTGGGTTGTTAATTGGCTTGCAGTTTTTAAAAAGATTCTGAAAAAAAAAATTGTGTAATAAAAATATATGGAAAGGGAAATAGCCTTAGGAGGAAAGAGGTATAGCAGCTGGGCTGTGATTCTTCTGTCTTCTGAATACTAAGGAAGTGTTCCTAGGGAAAGAAGTGGGCTGGATGGTCTAATAACCTTGTAAACATGTTAACTCAATCTCCTGCGTAGGCTACGAATATTGACTGAGAGAGAGTCCTTATCTATAAAAACTCTTAGGCAAGAGAAAGAAATAAAGGGTATTCAAATAGGTAGAGAGGAAGTCAAATTGTCTCTGCAGATGACATGATTGCTTATTTAGAAAACCCCATTGTCTCAGCCTAAAATCTCCTTAAGCTGATGAGCAACTTCAGCAAAGTCTCAGGATACAAAATCATTCTGCAAAAATCACAAGCATTCCTGTACAGAAATAACAAACAGAGAGGCAAATTATGAGTGAACCCCCTTAACAATTGCTACAAAGAGAATAAAATACCTAGGAATACAACTTACAAGAGACGTGAAGAACCTCTTCAAGAAGAACTACAAACCACTGATCAAGGAAATAAGATAGGACAGAAATAAATGGAAAAACATTCCATGCTTAGGAATAGGAAAAATCAATATCATGAAAATGGCTATAGTGCCCAAAGTAATTTATAGATTCAATGCTGTACCCATCAAACTACCATTGACATTCTTCACAGAAGTAGAAAAAACTACTTTAAATTTCATATGGAACAAAAAAATGAGCTCAAATAGCCAAGACAATCCTAAGCAGAAAGAACTAAGCTGGAGGCATCACACTAACTGACTTCAAACTGTACTACAAGGCTACAGTAACCAAAAAAACCATGTTACTTGTACCAAAACAGATACATAGAACAATGGAGCAGAACAGAGGCCTCAGAAATAATGCCACACATCTGCAACCATATGATTTTTGGCAAGCCTGATAAAAACAAGCAATGGGGACATGATTTCCTATTTAATAAATGGTGCTGGGAAAACTGGCTAGCCATATGCAGAAAACTGAAACTGGACCCCTTCCTTACAACTTATACAAAAATTAACTCAAGATGGGTTAAAAACATAAGACCTAAAACCATAAAAACCCTAAAAGAAAATCTGAGCAATACCATTCAGGACATAGGCATGGGCAAAGACTTAATGACTAAAACATCAAAAGCAATGGCAACCAAAGCCGAAATTGACAAATGAGATCTAATTAAACTAAAGAGCTTCTGCACAGCAAAAGAAACTATCATCAGAGTGAACAGGCAACCTACAGAATGGGAGAAAATGTTTGCAATCTATCCATCTGACAGAGAACTAATATCCAGAATCTACAAGGAACTTAAACAAATTCACAAGAAAAGAAAAAGCCCCATCAAAAAGTAGGTGAAGGATATGAACAGACACTTCTCAAAAGAACACATTTATGCCGTCAACAACTATATGAAAAAAAGCTCATAATAGCTGATCATTAGAGAAATGCAAATCAAAACCACAATGAGATACCATCTCATGCCAGTTAGCAGGATGAATATTAAAAAGTCAGGAAACAACAGATGTTGGAGAGGATGTGGAGAAATAGAAATGCTTTTACACTGTAGGTGGGACTATAAACTAGTTCAACCATTGTCGAAGACAGTGCGGAAATTCTTCAAGGATCTAGAACCAGAAATATCATTTGAACTAGCAATCCCATTACTGAGTATATAACCAAAGGATTATAAATCATTCTAATATAAAGACACATGCACATGTACATTTATTGCAGCACTATTCACAATATCCAAGACTTGGAACCAACCCAAATGCCCATCAATGATAGACTGGATAAAGAAAATGTGGTATATATACACCATGAAATACTATGCAAACATAAAAAAGGATGAATTCATGTCCTTTGCAGGGACATGGATGAAGCTGGAAACCATCATTCTCAGCAAAGTAACACAGGAACAGAAAGTCAAATACCGCATGTTCTCACTCATAAGTGGGAGTTGAGCAATGAGAACACATGAACACAAGGAGGGACACACAGACTTTAGACATTGTTTTCTCTATGGCAGAGAGAGTTTCCCAAGCAAGAACAGAACAGGCAAGAATTGCTGTTAAGAGGTAACTAGTACTATTTTATTTTGTTTACTTCCTTTGTATGGTAAGACACGGTATGCTTTTTTTGGTGTGGTCTCCACTATCAGTGCACACATATTCTCCCTGAAAGCAGAACGTACCCACAAATCTTTCAGCTGTTTTTGAGTTTCATTTACCTGCTTCTTTCAAGTTACTACAATAGCTTGATTATGGGCAAGATCTTGGATTTGTTTGAATCTGATTTGGCAATGTGATTCTTTGTGTTAGCTCTCTCTCTCTCTCTCTCTCTATATATTTTTTATATATATATATGTATATAGAATGGAATATATTTATATTCCTTCATTTTACAGAATATACTCTTTCATTTTTATAAGCTGTTTGCTCTTCTAATTGAAAATAAGATTTTGTTCTTACTTCCAAATTTAAATATTACTAACAGATTTTCAAAATTGTGGGATCACATCTCATTCATATTGTCTTGCTTTTTATGAAACTTTTTGATTTGGAAACACAAATTCATTTGCTTTTGAAAATTTGCATCCACATCAGGGATTCTCTTGTTTTTTTTTTTTTTTAAATTTATTTTAATTATTGTAATTTTTTATTTCTTTCTAAACTCCTATACTACAGATTTTAGATTGGCTGTATCTTTATTATAACTTAACTTTCTTACTTCATTTCATTATTAAATCTCCTTTCAGAAAATATATCTTCATAATATTTATAACTTTATTCTTTTGATGTGTTGCATAATTACATGATTATTCACCATCTCTGACATATGTTTAATGTGCTAGTCATATTTTCTTACTGTATGCAATATTTTCCGATGTAGATATTTCTCTTTTCATTATTATTTCTTTTAATTTTTTATAATAAAAATTTCAAACATTTTCTGAACATTCTTATTTTTGCGTTAATTCAATATCAATCTGCTTCCTCAAGATTTTTTATATTAAAACAATATTTTTTCACATGCTTTTTTATTCTGTTTATTCTTTCAGGGAAAATTCTCTGCTTGGTGAATATTTCACATTGTGATGAATTTTGTTAGTAACTTGTTTTCTGTACACATCATTTAGGACTAGGTAAGATTCATGAAAACTCTTGAAATTTAGGCTAGTTTCATGTTTGCAATTCATAGAACCTGCTGAAGTGAGTAAGGATGGAATTCTTTCTAGGGATGATTACCACAGAACCACTGCTTTCATAATGTATCTTCTTTTAAGTTTTGTGTCATTGTTAACAGAGATTGTTTTATTTTGTTAATTTCCTTTGTATGGTAAAGGTAAGATGTGGTGTACTTTCTTGGTGTAGCATCCAATACCAGTGTACTGCCACATGTTCTTAATAACTGCAGGACTGTCCAATCACTTTCACGTCTCACTCACTTTAGAAAAGGATTACCAGACTGTCTATTCTCTTCTATTTACTTCTCAGGAATGCTTTGAAGAAAATCATAGATCTATTTGTCTCTTTTTTCAGATAGTTTTTCTTAGGAGATAGTTGCTAGTATGTGGACGTTTATATATATATACACACACACACACAAATAATATATAATATATATCACTTTAATGATACATATAATTGACATATGATATATGAAACATATACATCATATGATATATATAATTGTATATGATTCATATATCATCATATATAAGAATCATATATTCTATATATGAGATAATATATCACTCATATTTTTCATATATAATTTTGTATTTGATAAATATCAGGTATATATTTGATATATGATATTATATTTTGATATGTATTCCTTTATAGAAATGTGTATAACACTTACTTTCATATAAAACCAGTTTTCAATGTGAAACTAAGAAGGGACCAGAATTAGATACCAACCTTCAAATTCATTAAGTTTTCTAGAAGTAGGTTTAGCTGCTTAAAATGTATTAATATTTCTATATCCTAAATTCACATATAAAAATTATTGTCATTATCATTACCTATATGCTTCATAGGGATCATGCATCCTGTATGTGACTCCATGTCCATAATCTCATTTAAATTTCACAAGAACCTAATGAGATGGTAAGGTAGATAACTGGTGGCTGTCCTCTTAGCAACAGTTAGCTTCTTTGTCTTATTGGTGTACCTCCCTACCCACTTAAGGAATGAAGTATCTTTTTCCAGAGAAGCTGCTTCACTCCTTACTGAAGCCCCTTACCTAGATTACCCTAATTAGAATTGTGTATCTACCTGACAACAATGCATTAGTCAGGGTAGGCGTTTGATGCTAACTAGTCTAATGGTAAATTTAGATCATTCCCTGGAAAAATACAAATTGTTCTATGGACAGAACTATATTGTATTTTAAGGGCTAAAATTCAGACAAGACATTCTTGCTACCATAAAGAATACCAGGCTTACGTTGAAGCCAAAACTCAGAGGAACAAAGAATTGAAATACATGCAGAACTATGAATGCCTTGTGAAATTCTGGATCAAAATGTGCCAGAATTTAGTCCCAACTTTGGATATTTGAAGTTACATTATCATTTTTAAAAAATATGTGTAACATGAATAAATGCATCCTTATTGATATAATGTGATTTTTAATACTTCACAAATAAATAAACTGTTAGAGAAAAAGAATAATTTGATTCAAGAGTGTACACTAACAGGTGGTGAACCTGAATGGTGAAATCAGGTTAATTTTCACGCCCATGAGTTTCAACATTGTTAAATACTATATGAGGTAGAAAATACTGCATTTGACAATTATACAAAATAATGGAATACATGATATTTATATCTTGTTTAATTTTTATTTTTGTGGGTTTATATTTGTGCAGGGGAGCTTATTATAGTGTCTGTTTCATTGATGAAGTCTTCATCAGTTACTTGTGAATTTCCAACAGTTTCCTTCCACATGCTAATAAGCCTACTCAGCTACCTAACTTTCTGACCTTGGTTGCCTTGTGCTTATACTGCTTAACAACTTGTGTCCCATTTTCTGCTACTGTGTAATAACACTTTTGATAATGATTGTTATAGTTTCTGAATAAGTGTGATGATTGTCTCTGCTTCTCTGGTAGTCCATTTGCTGCTTTCTGGCACAAGTGTGGAAGAAGCCTCTTTTGCCTGTGAAAGAGTGCTGCTTGAAATCTTGTGTCATCAATTTTCTTAGTAAATGCAACATCCCTTAAAACTGTAAGATGCAGACTCAGTTATCTTCATGGATACAATCTCTGACAGAGGACATGCTTCCTACTCAATTCCATTTTAATCTCATGTACTGGCAATTTTCCTTCTTCTTCTTCCAACAAGTTTTCATACTAACTGACTCCTCAAGAACCCATCATAAAATTTGTCAGACATGTAGACACGATAGAGATTCATTTTTGGGCACTTGCTTCAGTTGCAAAATAAAATAACAAAATATTCTTGTGATTCAAGAAAACTGAAACCTTAAGTTAACTTAAGAATTTAATTCTATACAACTACCTTTGTACAAAAGACAACAAATCAATAAATGTGGACAGTTTTTGTTTCAGATATCTGATTTCAAAATGCTTCAGCAAAAATGAAATGTATTGAATTTTGTATTTATGTAAATAAATCTATGCAACTGGCAAAAGGACACTTCCAAATTTTGTAGACAAAACATTTTTTAAAGAAATGTTTGGCCTTAGCAATATCCCAGGATTTTATGAATCTGTTTAACAATAAAGAATCATGATGTGCAGTAACAGGTTGTGGATGAACAGTCAGATCATAGACTCTTTCAAAAATTACAATTTATAGGTGAAAGGGGAGTGAACTTTGAGAGTGCCCCAGAAGAGCCATGTGTTTTCAAAGGCGGCAGAGCATAAGGTGAATGCTGCAGAAAATAAAGGAGGCATATGGAAGGGGAGTGTTCTCACCTATCCACCTGTAAATGAAGATGGTGCTGAATAAATATGTGCTGTCATTAGCACACATAAAAATGAAATAGGGCTTTTGAACATGTTTATGGCTTTATACAAGATAAACCATGTTTTTCACTGTTGACCATTCATATACTTCCACAGTTATAACAATTTCTTATCATTGGGCAGTAATAGGAATTATTCTCAAACAAATAGAGGAATTACAGTATCATTTTAAAAATTCTTGCATTAAAGGATACTGATGTAGTTTAGATAATTAATAATTCAGAGGCTTAGTTTTTTCAAGTATTGCTATTTTATTTAAATTGTATTTAAATTTCTACACTGCTTACTTCATCTCTAGTTTTGATAAATAAAATACAGTAAGTCATATGAGAATGTTTTTTAAATAACAGAATGCTACACTGATAGACATTAATATTTATGTTACCCAGCACATACCAAGATACTAAAAAGGCAGTATAAATCATACTGGGGTCCTCTATTATAATGATCTATTGAAAACTGTTAGTTCTGTTGCAAATAATTATTATTAGTGCTAATTTTAGATTTGCACAAAATTGACTCTAATTCCACATTATGATGTGAACAGGATTTGAGTGAATGCTGGAGACTAAGGACATGGAATGTTCTCTAGAAATATTTTTATAGATATTGATTAAACCAGTTGTTCTACCCAATAGTAGTATAGGAAATATTTGATTTGTCAAAACATATTCCTTCATACATTGAAGCCTAATTTTATACAATTTTTTTGTATTTCTTATTATATTTTAAAAATGTAAGTGTTGTCTAGTGTTCACTAGTTCATTTATTCAATAATAATAGCAACAAGAGCAACACTACCAGTAGTATAGGTTGGAACTGTTCACACACCAGAAATAGGGCTTCGTACTGGAATGCAATGATGTACAATATCTATAAAACTTCTCTCCTCACACAATTTATATTCTCTATGCACAAGGAAAAATGTTCCATGATGTCCTAATGATATATGATTTTTAGTGGTACCTAGACCCCCATTACAAACAGTGATATTACTTCTAATGGCAAGAGATGAGTTATCCTAAGTAATAAATCACTGCAACTCTGAGACACACATGGACTCAAAAGCCAATCCTGATATATTTCAAAGTTTCAAGGTTGTATAGTGGGAACATGGTAGAGATTAGTCTTCAGTTGATTTTAGTAAAAGTAAGTCTTGGCAGGAGCAATATCCTGATTTCTGGAAGTCTTGATGGCTACTTGTTGATTGCATTGATTTTCAGCTTGAATGGAATGAAACATAGTCTAAGCTTCTTTTGAATCTATAGAAAATCTAATGAGTGATTTTATTATTTTTATTTTATTGTCCTGGTTTGTGAATATCAGAGCACATCGTGTTATTTGCTAACCATTCTAGAGCTCCCAAATGTTAGCAGTTTAATTAGGGCTGCAGAGCCAAATTCCTTCTCAAATAAAATAAATGTTGTTTTCTATTGTATCCTTATATTTTCCCAAAATAATAAATAATGTCAATAAAATGAATAAAACTGCTGTTTCTCTGTGGGAAAGGGAGGTAGTTTAGGCATAGACTATTTTTATAATTCAGAGGTAGCCTTTGAGAATCCATGGAATAGTGGAAATCTCTGCACTTTATAGAAGCAGAACTTTGTTCTCTCAGAATTTGAGCCCCATCAATCTTTTATGTGCAATTTGTAGGAAGGACATATCAATAAATTGGGTCTCTTTTGACTCCCACATTGTGACTTACACCCTTTCCTGTACTCCGGCAGGCCTCAGTATTAAAGAAAAAAAAAAACAAGGTTGATTAGGTATTCACAGTGAAATAACTTGCAAGAAGCTGCCAAGTTACTAAAAGCAAGTAGCATTTCCTGGAAGATGGGCGAAGTAGTATGTCAAAGATGACTTATTTAAGTAAATAGAAAATATGTATATAAAGTATTTAACTTGGGTTAATAATTAATTATACTTAAATTTCACTTTAGAAAATGTTAACAGCCATATGTGGTCTCAAAGATTTAAATGCTACAATTATAAATCTGATGAGTTTTCTTTATACTATCACATTATGTAGGGTATTCATGAATTTTGACAACTAGGGACATATAATATAATTCCTTTTTGCTGAATTACTGCACCTTGTGTGTATTATTTTGCCTTCACTCTGCAGTTCAAACTTGGCCTGTGTAGCTGAAACAGGTGCAGAGTGATGAGCTCTTTTAGCAGTTCTCCACACATTCTGGGACTGGTTGGGAGCCATTGGATGGGTATGGTTCTTTCTTGCCAAGAGGAAAATCTCCCCAAATAGGAACAGATGTTAATATGGGCAAAATGTTCTGTAACAATAAAATTTTTATCTTTCATTTATAGGAATTTTTTCACTCCCCAAAATACTTCAGCATTTTCATTTTACACAAGAATCATTTAACTGCAAAATTTTCATCATGAAGAGATAAACAATAAACTGCCATGGAATAGAGATGGATAATAATTTAGAATATAGATAACACATTTGGAATTACTTTATGTAGTTGCTCACAAACAACTGAAGGTTGGTTGTTTGACTTAAAGTTATCCTGTAATAAGATATTCTGTACAAGTTAGTTGAATAGATATATGCATATTTGATGAACTGGGGAATAGCCTTTGGACATAAATTGATCTTCAAGAAAGTTTATACTGTCAGGTGAACTTCTACAACTTTTTCTCCAAATCTTTAAGAATTTTCACTGCTACAACAGTTTTGATAAATTTAAATGAGTTCTTGAAGGCAAACATCACATTTTAAAGCTGATTTTGTAGCCAAATATCCATAGAATTAATAATTTTCAGAATATGATGTTAATATTTTGTCATTAGTTTTAGAATACTTAGTTGTTTTAGATGATCATTTTCCTTAAATAAATTAATATTAATTGGCAATATAAAAATGGCGATTTGGGACTATTTTTATTCATGGAACACTAGTTTAGCACAAACTATTTTGAAAATAATTATTATTTTATCTAAGCAGTATTCCAGAAACTGCTTAGTACATGGTTTTAGATGTGGCATATCGAAATTTACATTTAGAAACTGGTATGTACCTGCCTGTATATGTGTATATCACTCCCTTTTTTCAGATAAAAGAAAATATGGTAAATTTATCATTAAAATGATAAATAAAAAATTATTTAATTTAAAATTTATCATAAAATAAGGCAAACTTATCATATTTTCTTTCATCTGAAAACATTTAAATTATTGAAACAAAAGAGAAAATTTTAGTATTACAAACATAAAAAATGTTGATTTCAAATGTAAACTCATTAGTTTCCCTGAAAATGGTAGCTACATACATTTTTTCTGAAAATTGATAACTATTGTTTCTCAGTTTAAATATAGATTCACAAGAACTTGTTGACTTCAGTCCATTGCACATGGCATCAAAAAAGTTGAAAATAAATATCAACTTAAAAGATTTTTTAATCTAGTATGAAATACACTTTTGATTAGTTGAAGGCTTAGATTATTTGTTTAGTGTCTTTGTTATATAAACTTAAACATATTTCTATAGACAAAGAAGTATAGAAATGACAGTATGTCAAATGGTAGATGCTTGCCAAATTATGGTAGGTGCTTAAAATCAGAATGTGAGTAAATGATCTAAACAAGCTAACTCAAGCTGTTTAAGCCAGAGACAGTGTTAAATACCGCTTTACTGCAATCATTTTAGGGCCAAAAGATAGCCTACATTGGGACTCCTTTTAAAGAACAGATCATAGCTATGCTCCATGAGGTCCACTTGTCTTCAAAGTGCTAACAAAAGGAAAACCCTTCTCTGGGCAGGCGAAGTTCAGAGAGACATAAAAAGACAGATTCAGGCCAATTTGAGTTAGTCACTGTGGGGTTGTTTGCACAGTTACGTGTGGGCACTGCTGACACACAACTTTCCAGTAACCAGCAGCTGCAATTAGTAGTTTTCAGATTTATTTGAAATAAACAGATCTCCTTTCATTCTGCATTGAATGCAAAGAATTACGTATTGACGAAAAGGAAAATAGTACCTTTGTTGCTGAAATTTAGGAACTGAACACATTGTATTTAAAGCAGGAACTCTGACTAAATGAGGACAGATTGGTATCCTATATAATTGTTACTAAAATTACTAATATAAAGAATTAACTGATATGAATCAATATGATATTTGAAATGCTGTAACTCAGAACAACAAAAGGAAACAATCCCATTTAATTAAGATAATATTTACGTGAACCCTTACCTAAGAGTTTTGCTAATTCCTTAGTGATTAAAGATTGTGTGTTATTAATCTAACCACACATATAAGACATTTTAATTTGACATTTATTAATTTGAGTCATTAGTCATTAATAAATTGTATATTATTTATCCCCTAATCATAGTTGACATTTTAAACAAATTCTTGAATTAGATTTATAAATCCTGAGTTATTGAGCCTTTGTAGATACTATCTCGTAATTATTTTAACTGGGTTGATTAAGATGAATAAGCTACGAGAAACAAATTGAATTTTAGAGAAGTATATTGCTAATAACTACTACTCCCTGAGCACACAATATATTATAATGAGAGTCACATTTTCCTTCTATTTTGTGTGTTTCTAGCTTCATTTTGAGCCCTCACCATTAAATACAGGAATTAGACACTATAACCTCCTGTAATAAGAAAAGAAGAATAATTTTCTAGATCCTAATCATCTTGAGATGAGGTATTTTCAAACGGAAATTTTTAAGTTTACTTGGAGAATCTTGACAAAATAGTGAACTTTAATGTGTTAAAAAGTAACTAGGATTATGGCTGGGTGCAGTGGCTCAGACCTGTAATCCCAGCACTTTGGAAGGATGAGGTGGGCGGATCACTTGAGGGCAGAAATTTGAGACCAGCCTGGCCAACATGGTGGAATCTGGTCTCTACTAAAATTAGAAAAAATAGCCCGTTAGTCTAACATTAGTCTAATCACACATATAAGACATTTTAATTTGACGTTAGACTAATCCCAGCTACTCAGGAGGTTGAGGCAGGAGAATGGAGAATTGCTTGAACCCGGGAGGTAGAGAGGTTTTGATGAGCCAATATCATGCCATTGCGCTCCAGCCTGGGTGACAGAGTGAGTGAGACTTGATTTAAATATTAATAATAATAAAAATAAATACATAAAGATAACTAGGAATAGTTGAAACTTATTTTTTCTTTGCAACCCCTTCACCATTATGCCTGGGTCAGCTGATTTCTGAGTGGCACAAAGAAGATGTAGGGTGGGAAAAAGCAAGAAGAGAATGAAGATAAAGTTTTCACTAGGCTAAGCAAAAGAGGATGCTATAGTGGGATGAAGAGACTTTGGAAGTAAAACAAATAAGATGCCTATACTACTCAAAGCAACTCAGGCAAGAGAAAAATATGGGAACATATAAGCTAGGACTCTGTGTCCCCACAACGCCCATCAGAGGGTTTGTATAGAAAAGCCAAAAGCTATTGATAAGCACCAAATAGTACCCTAATCCTCCACAGCCTCCACGTGATATGCAAGAGACAGTTATGCCACATGATGGACCCATGTTCTAAGACTGTTGGTGTGTGGTCAATAGCATGAGGTCATCCAAGGAAGTAACACAAAGTACAGACATCACATTTGAAGGATAAAGGCAAGAACTTGGACTTCTGTAGTGGGTGCTAACACGGCATCCAACAGGACTTTGTAATAGCAGCCACACACTGAGACGCATCAGTGCAGAATCACAGGTACACAGCTGTGGCCATCCGATGTGCAGCAAAATCCAACAAAGACTTAGAGAAAATCCTTCAGACCAAGCCCTTTCCCCCTACCAACACAAGGGCACTATTCTTGGGAAAGAAGATTACAAAGGTTGAAAAACCACTGATAGCAAGTTGGAATATGAATTGATATGGTTTGTCTCTGTGTCCCCACTCAAGTCTCAACTTACATTTAATTCTCATAATCCCCGTGTGTCATGGGCAGGACCTGATGGGAGGTAATTGAATCATGGGGGTGGTTTCCCCAAGGCTGTTCTTGTGACAGCGAGTGAGTTCTCGTGAGATTGGATGGTTTTATAAACATCTGGCATTTTCCCTGCTGACACTCGTTTTCTCTCCCACTGCCCTGTGAAGAGATGCCTTCCACCATGATGGTAAGTTTCCTGAGGACTTCCCAGCTATGCAGAACTGTGAGTCAATTAAATCTCTTTTTAAAATAAATTACCTAGTCTCGGTTATTTCTTCACAGCAGTGTGAGAACAGACTAATATATGAATTGACTATATTTTACTAATAGGAACTGAGTTAACTTGGAAGAAAGTTTTGATCTCTTTACAGTAAAACGTTTCGACGTCTGAGATACTGGCTGATGAACTAGATACTCATTACATAGATCAACTGGAGATTTGATGAGGTTAACTGGAGAAGTCAGTCAAGGTGAACCACTTCATAATGTGCATTCTCAACTCCCGGTAGAGATACAATTAAGTTGAAACTGCATTCAACATTTTGTCATGAAAAATTATATAAAGATAAGAAAGAGTTAACCTGATTCTACTGAGAATCTCTGGCACTGATTTTTTTTTAACAGGGAAACAAAATTTAACAGTTGCACCCAAGTATTAACTTAAAAAGCATTCATTTATTTTCTAAAAAATGACCAATTACAGATAATGAGTAGCTTACATTTGTCTTAATCCCTCAATATTGTAGGTTTTAGAGGGCAATATTTAACTACTATATCCGGCTAAATTTGTTCCAGATGTTAACCCCTTACTATGTAATTACTTTGCATTCCCCCTAGAAAAGCAATTTAATTCAGCCTCTGTTTAGTCTTTCAATAGGCCAGTAATTTTCTCTTTCCTTTTGTAATCAGGGAACTTTTCAGATATTTTTAGAAGATAGAGAAAGTGTTTCAGAAAGTGTAAACATGGCTGTTAAATTGGTAAAGGAACACATGAGGACTTTCAGCATGGTCACAATTTTCTATAGAATCTCCTAAAGAACAAAATTTTGTGATTACTGGTCACGTAACTTGCAAATTAATTTACTGGTAAACACTATGCTTGAAAATATCCCTTCTGGTTTCTTGCAAGAAGCATCTTTGAAAGAAAATTCTTCAAAGTTTGAAAGCAGTATATCAGAGCAAAAATGAATTTACTCTTTATATCTTTTCCTCACCAGACAATTATTCATATAGTTCCATCTTTATTGAAGGTATACTCTGTTTTTGCTGCTCCTATGTGAATGAGTTGAATTTTTCTGAATTATTACAATCGGTTCCTCTGGAAGAAACGGAGATAGGAAAGATAGTTTCCAACTTTGCCACTCAATGCCCTCTTCTGCCACTGCTACAATAGAGAATGCTTATTTATAGCATGGATTTTTTTGTATAACCACAGCTCCTCTGACTAGAAACTAACTTGACTGGAAACTAACTGACTGGAAACTAACTTGGAGCAGGAGAGCTTACACAGTCATTGGGCTTCCCTGATTTCTTCTAAGAATGCTTCATGGACCAGTGTACCATAGGGCCCAAAATTTGGGGGGGAATTTTATTTTGCGAGAACCTCCTGAAACTTGAGATGTTTGGGTCACTGGGCAAATTTCGTGCCTTCTCTATTGACTTTCGCTTGCACTTGAGCTTGTTTAGTCTTCATCCTGGATATAACATTTCCTTTTTGGTTAGGATCTTCTCCTTCAGGAGTGACTATGGATTCCACCAAGACTAGACTCTTGGTATTTCATCCACCATTCTTCCCTACCACAGTTTATGGATTTCTAACTTTGTGTGGGACTCCAACACTTTGGTATAATTTATTTGAGATATCTTAGGTTATACTTGTCTCCTAGTTACTCTAAAAATAGAGATTATTAGGCTTTTTGTCCTTTTGGAAATGTTGCAAGTTTCAGGACTGAATTGTCTCCATGGTTTCTTTTTTATTATTTATTTATTTATTTATTTATTCATTCATTCATTTATTTATTAAGACAGAGTCTCACTCTGTTGCCCAGGCTGGAGTTCAATGGTGTGATCTCGTATCACTGCAACCGCCGCCTCCCAAGCTTAAGCAATTCTCCTGCCTCAGCCTCCCAAGTAGATGGGACTACAGGTGTCTGCCACCATGCCTGGTGAATTTTTGTATTTTTAATAGAGCTAGGGTTTCACCGTGTTGGTCAGACTGATCTCGAACTCCTGACCTCAAGCAATCCCCCTGCCTCAGCCTCCCAAAGTGCTGGGATTACAGGCGTGAGTCACCATGCTCGGCCTCTCTCCATGTTTTAAAAATACAAAAAGTCTTTATAGGCATGACTTTAGAAAAAACTCTATGGGAAAAAAAAATGATTTTCCAAGTATTTATGGACATCAGAGGGATCTTATAACATTTTTAGGTCTGAGCTCTCATTCAGAATTTTGTAAGATTTTCCTACAGGACCACATGGGATCTCTAAATAGTAGAATCTTGGAAGTATGGAATGGTGCTCAGAAATTAACTATTTAAAATGCCCAGCTAAACATTTGAAAGTTGTTAATTTCAATATAGTTTACACACATTCTAGGAAATTTCACCATCTATTTCTGGCATTCCTATATGCTTTGCCTAAAACTCTTTACTTTCTTGTATGCTATAAATCATAACAGTACTTACCAGAATATAATCTGTTTACCTTGTATGTCAGTTTCACCAACTTGTAAGCTCTTTGAGAGTAAGCAGAATATCCTCCCAACCCTTGTTGCTCTAGTACATAGGACATTGTATTAGACTTTTAAAAGATGCCAGAATTTAGAATGTTAATGCCAAAAGAATCTTGGCATTAAACAGTTTTCCTCCATCCGTCTACTATCTCCAAACTTGTGTTCTCTCCATAATTTCTTTGCAGTTTTTTTCTTCACATTTTATCTGCGATGATATACAGTGGTTGATATATAATTTATATATTTTAATTATGTTTTATGTATCCTGCTTCTGGGAATTAATCTCAGGTGGGCTGGGATACCTTTCTATTTTGCTCAATATGTCTTCAATAGTGTCAGTTCCATAGAATATGCTCAATGAGCATGTTCTTTATGAATGAATGAATAATAATTTAGAGAGAAAATAAATACATGAGGAAGAAAATGGAAAGGTTTACATGTGAAATTGAAAAAAAAATTATCGAAAGGGAAAACATAAGCAAATATATTTATTCTTAAATTTTATAGCACAGAACATAAAATGGTCCCATACTCACTTATTGTTTGGCCCACATAGATTTTTTTTAATTGGGGTAGGGTGTAGATGGTTGCAAACTGATTTAGTGTTAAAAAAAAAACTCCTAGATTTTTACTTATTTTTAAAACTGTAGTATGTAGCCATATTCAAATCTTCACAAACTGCTGGATTTGAGTAAAACTAACCCATTAATTTGCTACACATCCTACAATTCCCTGTATCTCCTATATTCAGCTGTCTTTTTTAATGCTACTTTGTTTAGCACTACAGACATTTATAATTTGACTTCCATACGCTAAAGATAAAATGTTGCAATGACAAAATTTCTGAAAAAAGCAGTTGTTACTTTTTGAGACATTATTGTATTAGTTTTATATCACTTTTTAACTAACTACCACATATTTACTCACTGCAAAACATTCTATATTTATCATCACATAGTTTCCATGGATCAGGAATCCACAAATTAGTTAGTTGGATCCTCTATTCAGGTTTATACCAGGCTAACATCAAGGCATTAGCTGGGGCTGCAGTCTCATCTGAGGCTCAAGTCCCCTTCCAAGCTCTTTTAGGCTGTTGTCAGTTATTTCCTTATGACCCTAGGACTGTGGTCTTAGGCGTGGGTTCTGTGTGGACTTTATATCATGGCCATTTGTTTCTCTCTAATTTACCAGGAGAATCTCTGAGATACTTCACATTCTCATAAGATATTGTCTTATTAGGTCAGGCACACCCAGGAGACTCTCCTAATTGAGTAACAAAAAGTAAACTGGTGAGTAACCTAATCACAAGATGGTACATCATCATATTCACAAGTTCTTTCTACCATTGAAAGGAGAAGGTTATATGAAGGTGGGGTCATGGAAGTGAGATCATCTTAGAATTTTGCTCATCTCAACTATTAACTCAAACGAATAAGACAAGATCTGAGACTGAGTGTTATAAGAAATTTCCACAGCTATAAAATTTATAATCTAAAGAAATGCTGATCTAAGCATAGTATTTCTTTGAATGTATTTTTTAAATAAAAATATTTCCATGGGATAATCATTCGAAATTGCAATAGTGTTAGGGGATCTTCGGGGTGTCATTTTTCTGGTCAGAAACCTCTGTGGCTGGTGGCACCCTTGCCTGAGTTTTGCTCATTCCCACTGGGCTTGTTTTGCCCAGTCCGCCTGGCAGGCTGCGCGTGGCTCATGCTACCGGCCTGGGTCCCATGACTTCCAAGGGTGAATCTGGTGTGGAATGGTGAGGGGTGTGTGAGCGAGTGTGGGGTTCGACCACTGTGCACAGTCAGACATGCCAGCTGCAGCGGCGGATCAGGTAACTCCAGGTGCTGGCACGGACATCAGCTCTTTGTGAGGCTGCTGCTGGACCAGGTACACTGCAAGCAGCTTGTATGGCTGACACCCGGGAACATGGTGGTGCCCACAAGCTTGGAGATGCCAGGAACCAAAGGGTCCCAAAGAGTGAGTCACAACCCTGACAGACGGAGCTCGCAGGACTGGGCTCCCTGAAGGGCCACAGCTCTTCTTTTCTTCTCATGGCTCACAACATGGCAAGCAAGGGGCATGTTTCAGCTCTGTTTTCGTTATAGCTCTTTTAGCTTCACCATTAGGTGGGTCTCACGTTCTTGTCCTGCGACCAGGAAGACTGAGGAATGCAAGCAAGTGGAGGGTGAGCAAGACAAAGAGGAACTTTACTGAGTGATAGAGCAGCTCAGAGAAAACTCACAGCGGGTAGCTGCTTTCCACAGCCAAGATGTCCCAATGATTGTTCAGCTCCTAGAAGAAAGGATACCTCCTCTCTGCTGGGCAGGTCACCCTGAGAAGTGAAATGACAGTTCTCATACGAAGAGTTTGCTTACCTAAGATGTACCCCAGAAATGAGTATCATATCATCCCATATTGCTTGTGGTCTCAGGCATTGACAATCAAGTATTCCTTTCAAATATGAAAGCAATATTTTCGGGTTTTTGGTTGTGTGGATCCACTATAAGGAAAATGTTGGACAGTAATCCTGAAAGTAATTGCTATGCTCTGAAGAAGCTATAGTGTTGATGAACATAGGCAACAAAATCAGTATCATTGTTTATATGCCCCTATTGCATTGGTCTTGCTGTATATTTTAGGAGACTGGATTTCTAATTGTACTGGAGAATCTGCATACTTCCTACTGTCTTTTTAAAATATTACTTTCATGTTTTGCCTAGCCAAAGGGAATTATACTATAGTCAGCTGAGAATTTTAACTAAAGAAGAGAGTTTATTAAACAAGATACTTGCCAAAAATATTTTTTAAATATAATGGCTAGTTCTGAATATCACCTTGTCAAAATTTTAAACTGAAATACACATTAAGTCTTTTTTCTCTCTCTTCTTTCTATCTATCTATCTATCTATCTATCTATCTATCTATCTATCTCCATTGATTTCATTTAAAAAATTACCATGAATCTGGTATTGTTAAACAACATAAATTTATGATCTCACAGTTGGAAGGGTCAGAAGACCCGGTAAGGTATGTTTTATCTGGGTTCTCTGGTCCTCTGCTTAGAGTCTCATAAGGGTGTAATAAAGGTATTGTCAGAACATTCATTCTTTTTAGAGGCTACGGAGAATAATCTGTTTCAGCTTGTTAAGTCTGTGGCTGAATTCATTTCCTTCCAAATGTAGGACCAAGGCCTCAGTTTCCCTATCGGCCGTAAGTCTGAACCCAGTCAGTCTTTGCTCATCAATACTGCCTCTGTCCTTCTCCTGCTTTCCATGCAGCCAATTTCAAAAAAAAGAAAAAAAAAAAAAAAAGACAATAGGGGTTCTCAAGTGCCGCATACACTTTGAGTCACTCCAAATTCCCCTTCTGCCTCATTTCCATGACTTCAATCAAAGAAAGTTCTGGTTTTAAGGCATCAAGTGATTGGGTTGTACCCACCTGGATAGTCTAGAATAATCTCTCTATTTTGAGGCTGGTAATTTTACATCTTCAAAGTACCTTAATTTTATTTTTAGATTGCTTGCTGTTGGCATATAGGAATGCTGCTAATTTGTGTCTGTTTATATTATATCCTGCACATTTGCTGAATTTGGTATTATTTCTAAGAGTTTTTTTGTGGAGCACTCAGATTTTTCCAAATGTAAGATCATATCATCTGCAAACAACAATAACAAAAACAATGGGCTTATTTCTTTCCAGTTTGGATGCCCTTTATTTCTTTCTCTTCTCTGATTGCTCTAGCTAGAAATTCCAGTAATATGTTGAATAACAGTGATGTAACTAGGCATCCTTATTATGTTCCTGATCTTAGAAAAAGGCTTTCAGTCTTTCTTCACTTAGTATGCTACCAGCTGTGGGTCTATTATATATGGCTTTTATTATGTTGAAGTATGTTCCTTCTATACTCAGTATTTTGTAGGTTCTTATTATGAAGGGTTGTTAAGTTTTATCAGATACTTTTTCTAGCATCAATTGAAATGATTATATGATTTTTGTTCTTCATTCCATTGATAGAACAAATCACATTGATTTGCATATGATGAACTATTCTTGCATCCCAGGGATAAATTCCAATTGGTCATAACTAGTGACTTTTTTAATGTATTGTTGAATTAATGTGGCTAGTATTTTGTTAAGAATTTTTGCATCAATACTTACCAGGGATATCAGCCTGTAATTTTCTTTTTGATGTGTCTTTGGTTTTGGTATCAGGGTGAAACTGTCCTCATAAAATGAGTTTGGAAACACTCTTTCTCTATTTTTCAGAATAGTTGGAGTAGAATTGGTACTACTTCTTTAAATGTTTTGTAAACTTCAGCCATAAAGCCATCAGGTCTTGGGCTTTCTTTTCCTTGGAGACTTTTATATTACATCTTTGATCTCATTATTTGTTATGAACTGTCCAGGTTTTAATTTACTTATGGCTCTGTCATGTTAGGTTGTATGTGTCTACAAATTTACCTGTTTCTTCTAGGTTTTCTAATTTATTGTCATATACTTGCTCACAGTAGCCTCTAATTATGTTTTGAATTTCTGCAGTATTGGTTGTAGTGTCTCATTTTACATAACAGATTTTATTTACTTGGGCAATCTCTCTTTTATTCTGAGTCTGACTACAGGATTGTGGATTTTTATTTATCTTCTGAAAAACCAACTTTCATTTCATTAATCTTTTGTATTATTTCCTTTGTTCAATTTTATTTATTTATGTTCTGATTATTATTATTATTTCTTTTTTTCTACTGTCTTTGGGTTTGGTTTGCTCTTGCTTTTCTAGTTACTTGAGATGTACTGTTAGGTTATTCATTTTATGTTTTCCTACTTTTTTGATGTAGGTACTTACAGCTATAAACTCCCCTTTTAGTACTGCTTTGGCTATATCCCATAGGTTTTGGTATGTTATGCTTTCACTATCATTTTTTCAAGACATTTTAAAATTTATTTCTTAATCTCTTCATTGACCTACTGGTCACTCAGGAGCGTATTGTTTCATTTTTTTTTTTTTTTTTCCTGAGACAGAGTCTTGCTCTGTCACCCAAGCTAGAGTGCAGTGGCATGATCTGGGCTCACTGCAACCTCTGTCTCCCGGATTCAAGCGATTATCCTGCCTCAGGCTCTCAGGCAGCTGGGATTACAGGTGTATGCCACCATGCCTGGTTAAATTTTGTATTTTTGATAGAGATGGGGTTTCAACATGTTAGCCAGGCTGGTCTTAAACTCCTGACCTCAAGTGATCTACCCGCTTCAGCCTCCCAAAGTGCTGAGATTACAGGATAAGCCACCATGCTAGGCCTACATTGTTTAATTTTGATGTGTTTATATAGTTTCCCAAATTCTTCTTGCTGTTGATTTCTAATTTTATTCCATTGTGGTCAGGGAAGATACTTGATACTATTTCAATTTTTTAGAATGTTTTAAGTCTTATTTTATGGCCTAATATATGGATTATCTTTGATAATTATTTCTGTTCTGAATAGAAGAATTCGTATTGTGCAACCATTAAATGAAATGTTCTGCAAATATCTATTAGGACCATTTGGTCTATAGCGCACATTAAGTTCGATGTTTTCTTGATGATTTTCTGTCTGGATGAACAGTCCAGTGCTGAAAGTGGGATGTTGAAGTCTCCAGATATTATTGTATTTGGGTCTATCTCTCTTTAGCTCTAATAACATTTACTTTATATATCTGGCTGCTTCTGTGTAGGGTGCCCATATTTACAATTGTTATATCCTCTTGCTGAGTTGATCCCTTTATTAATATATAATGACATTCTTTGGCTTCTTTTGTTTTGAAATATACTTTGTCTGATGTAAGTATAGCTACTCCTGCACTTTTTTGGTTTCCATTGACATGGAATATCTTTTTTCCATCCATTTATTTTCAGTTTATGTGTGTCTTTATAGGTGAAGTGTGTTTTCTGTAGATGACAGATTATTGGATTCTTTTCTTTTCTTTTTATTTTTTTTTTTGGATGGAGTCTCCCTCCGTTGCCAGGCTGGAGTGCAGTGATGCAATCTCAGCTCACTGCAACCTCTGCTTCCCAAGTTCAAGTGATTTTCCTGCCTCAGCCTCCTTAGTAGCTGAGACTACAGGCACGCACCACCATGGCCAGCTAATTTTTTGTATTTTTAGTAGAGACAAGGTTTCATCAAGTTGACCAGGATCTTCTCAATGTACTGAACTTGTGATCCACGAACCTTGGCCTCCCAAAATGCTGGGATTATGGGCATAAGCCATTGTGCCCAGCCAGGATATATATATTTTTTAATTCATTCTGCCACTCTATGTCTTTGGATTGGAGAGTGTAATCTATTTACATTCAATATCATTGATAAGTAAGGATGTACATTTTGTTTTATGTTATCTGGTTGTTTGTAGTCTTCTTTTTATTATTTTATTCCTTCCCTTCTTCTTTTTATTGAATGTGATTTTTTTTCTGGTGGTATGCTTTAATTTCTTGCTTTTAATTTTTTTGTATATCTGATGTATGTTTGTAGATTTGAAGTTATAATGAGGCTTGCAAATAATATCTCATAACCCATTATATTCAACTAGTGACAATGTAACACTGATTGTACAATCAAACAAACAAACACCCACAAAGAAAACTAATAAAAACTCTAAACTTCGTCTTCGTCTTTTTGTCTTTTAACTTTTCTTTTTTATATTTATATATTATTGTGTTATGTCTTGAAAAGCTGTTGCAGTTACTATTTTGATTGTTTCATTCTTTTGCCTTTCTACATAAGATATACTATTTTACACCTCATGATTACAGTATAATATTCTGAGTTTTTAAAATGTACTTACTATTACCAGTGAATTTTGTACTTTAATTTGATTTCTTATTGCTCATTAACGTCTTTTTCTTTCAGACTGAAGAACTCCTTTTAGCATTTCTTGTAAGACTGGTCTGGCGTTGAAATTCCTCAGTTTTGTGTCTCTGGGAAAGACTTTATTTCTCCTTCATGTTTAAGAATATACTATTCTAAGGTAAAAGTTTCTTCTTCTGCACTTTATGACGTGTCACTTCTCCTGAACGGTAAGGTTTCCACTAATCAGTCTCCTACAAAACATAGTAAAATTCCACTGCATGTTATTTGTTTTGTTTGTTTGTTTGTTTGTTTTCTTCTTGCTGCTTTTAGACTCCTCTCCTTATCCTCGACTTTTGGGAGTTTGATTAATAAACGTATTGAAGTAGTGTTCTTCAGATTAAAATCTACTTTGTGTTCTGAAACCTTCTTGCACATAACTATTGATATCTGTCTCTAGGTTTGGGATGCTTTCCGTTATTACCTTTTGAATAAACTTTCTATTCCCATCTGTCTCTCTACCTCCTCTTTAAAACCAATAACACTTACATTTGTATTTTTGAGCCTACTTTCCACACCTTTTAAGTATGCTTCGTTCTTTCTTCTTGTGTCTCCTGTGTATTTCCAAATAGCTTATCTTCAAGTTTACTAATTCTTTCTTCTGCTTGATCACTCCTGCTATTAAGAGACTCTGATGCATTCTTCAGTAGATCAGTTGCATTTTTCAACCACAGAATTTCTGCTTGATTCTTTCTAATTATTTATTTATTTCTTTTCTTTATTATACTTTAAGTTCTAGGGTGCATATGCATAACGTGCAGGTTTGTTACATATGTATACTTGTGCCATGTTGGTGTGCTGCACACATCAACTCGTCAGCACCCATCAACTCGTCATTGACATCAGGTATAACTCCCAATGCCCTCCCGCCTCCCCTCTCCCCATAATAGGCTCCAGTGTGTGATGTTCCCCTTCCCGAATACAAGTGATCTCATTGTTCAAGTCCCACCTATGAGTGAGAACATGCGGTGTTTGGTTTTCTGTTCTTGCCATAGTTTGCTGAGAGTAATGGTTTCCAGCTGCATCCATGTCCCTACAAAGGACACAAACTCATCCTTTTTTTATGGCTGTGCAGTATTCCTTGGTGTATATGTGCAGCATTTTCTTAATCCAGTCTTTCACTGATGGACATTTGGGTTGATTCCAAGTCTTTGCTATTGTGAATAGTGCCACAATGAACATACGTGTGCATGTGTCTTTATAGCAGCATGATTTATAATCCTTTGGGTACATACCCAGTAATGGGATGGCTGGATCATATGGTGTTTCTAGTTCTAGATCCTAGAGGAATCACCATACTGTTTTTCAAAATGGTTGAACTAGTTGACAGACCCACCAACAGTGTAAAAGTGTCCTATTTCTCCACATCCTCTCCAGTACCTGTTGTTTCCTGACTTTTTAATGATTGCCATTCTAACTGGTGTGAGATGGTATCTCATTGTGGTTTTGATTTGCATTTCTCTGATGGCCAGTGATGATGAGCATTTTTTCATGTGTCTGTTGGCTGTATGAATGTCTTCTTTTGAGAAATGTCTGTTCATATCCTTTGCCCACTTTTTGATGGGGTTGTTTGTTTTTTTCTTGTAAATTTGATTGAGTTCTTTCTAGGTTCTGGATATTAGCCCTTTGTCAGATGAATAAATTGCAAAAATTTTCTCCCATTCTGTAGGTTGCCTGTTCACTCTGATGATAGTTTCTTTTGCTGTGCAGAAGCTCTTTAGTTTAATTAGATCCCATTTGTCAATTTTGGCTTTTGTTGCCGTTGCTTTTGGTGTTTTAGTCATGAAGTCCTTGCCCATGCCTATGTCCTGAATGGTATTACCTAGGTTTTCTTCTAGGGTTTTTATGATTTTAGGTCTAACATTTAAGTCTCTAATCCATCTTGAATTAATTTTCATATAAGGAGTAAGGACAGGATCCAGTTTCAGCTTTCCACTTATGTCTAGCCAATTTTCCCAGCACCATTTATTAAATAGGGAATCCTTCCCCATTTCTTGTTTTTCTCAGGTCTGTCAAAGATCAGATGGCTGTAGATGTGTGGTATTATTTCTGAGGGCTCTGTTCTGTTCCATTGGTCTATATCTCTGTTTTGGGAGCTGTACCATGCTGTTTTGGTTACTGTAGCCTTGTAGTATGGTTTGAAGTCAGGTAGCGTGATGCCTCCAGCTTTGTTCTTTTGACTTAGGATTGTCTTGGCAATGCGGGCTCTTTTTTGGTTCCATATGAACTTTAAAGCAGTTTTTTCCAATTCTGTGAAGAAACTCATTGGTAGCTTAATGGGGATGGCATTGAATCTGTAAATCACCTTGGGCAGTATGGCCATTTTCACGATATTGATTCTTCCTATCCATGAGCATGGTATGTTCTTCCATTTGTTTGTGTCCTCTTTTATTTCACTGAGCAGTGGTTTGTAGTTCTCCTTGAAGAGGTGTTTACATCCCTTGTAAGTTGGATTCCTAGGTATTTTATTCTGTTTGAAACAATTGTGAATGGAAGTTCATTCATGATTTGGCTCTCTGTTTGTCTGTTACTAGTGTATAAGAATGCTTATGATTTTTGCACATTCATTTTGTATCCTGAGACTTTGCTGAAGTTGCTTATCAGCTTAAGGAGATTTTGGGCTGAGATGATGGGGTTTTCTAAATATACAATCTTGTCATCTGCTAACAGGGACAATTTGACGTCTTTTTCTAACTGAATACCCTTTATTTCTTTCTCTTGCCTCATTGCCCTAGCCAGAGCTTCCAACACTATGTTGAATACGAGTGATGAGAGAAGGCATCCCTGTCTTGTGACAGTTTTCAAAGGGAATGCTTCCAGTTTTTGCCCATCCAGTATGATATTGGCTGTGGGTTTGTCACTGTCAACATTAGACAGATCAACGAGCAGAAAGTTAACAAGGATATCCAGGAATTGAGCTCAACTCTGCACCAGGCGGACCTAACAGACATCTACAGAACTCTCCACCCCAAATCAACAGAATATACATTCTTCTCAGCATCACATCACACTGATTCCAAAATTGACCACATAATTGGAAGTAAAGCACTCCTCAGCAAATGTACAAGGACAGAAATTATAACAAACTATCTCTCAGATCACAGTGCAATCAAACTAGAACTCAGGACTAAGAAATTCACTCAAAACCACTCAAGTACATGGAAACTGAACAACCTGCTCCTGAATGACTACTGGGTCCATAACGAAATGAAGGCAGAAATAAAGATGTTCTTTGAAACCAATGACAACAAAGATACAACATATCAGAATCTCTGGGACACATTTAAAGCAGTGTGTACAGGGAAATTTATAGCACTAAATGCCCACAAGATAAGACTGGAAAGGTCTAAAATTGACACTCTAACACCACAATTAAAAGAACTAGAGAATCAAGAGCAAACACATTCGAAAGCTAGCAGAGGGCAAGAAATAACTAAGATCAGAGCAGAACTGAAGGAGATAGAGACACAAAAAGCCCTCCAAAAAATCAATGAATCCAGGACCTGTTTTTTTGAAAAGATCAACAAAATTGATAGACCTCTAGCAAGACTAATAAAGAAGAAAAGAGAGAAGAATCAAACAGATGCAATAAAAAATGATAAAGGGGATATCACCACTGACCCCATAGAAATACAAACTACAATCACAGAATACTATAAACATCTCTCCGCAAATAAACTAGAAAATCTAGAAGAAATGGATAATTTCCTGGATACTTACACTCTCCCAAGACTAAACAAGGAAGAAGTTGAATCCCTGAATAGACCAATAGCAGGCTCTGAAATTGAGGCAATAATTAATAGCCTACCAACCAAAAAAGTCCAGAATCAGATGTATTCACAGCTGAATTCTACCAGAGGCAGAAGGAAGATCTGGTACCATTCCTTCTGAAACTATTCCAATCAGTAGAAAAAGAGGGATCCTCCCTAACTGATTTTACGAGGCCAACATCATCCTGATACCAAAGCCTGACAGAGACACAACAAAAAAAAAGAGAATTTTAGACCAATATCCCTGATGAACATCGATTCAAAAATCCTCAATAAAATACTGGCAAACCGAATCCAGCAGCACATCAGAAAGCTTATTCGCCATGATCAAGTGGGCTTCATCCCTGGGATGCAAGGCTGATTCAACATACGGAAATCAATAAATGTAATCCAGCATATAAACAGAACCAAAGACAAAAACCACATGATTATCTCAATAGATGCAGAAAAGGCCTCTGACAAAATTCAACAGCCCTTCAGGCTAAAAACTCTTAATAAATTCGGTATTGATGGAACATATCTCAAAATAATAGAGCTATTTATGACAAACTGACAGCCAATATCATACTGAATGAGCAAAAACTGGAAGCATTCCCTCTGAAAACTGGCATAAGACAGGGATGCCCTCTCTCACCACTCCTGTTCAACATAGTGTTGGAAGCTCTGGCTAGGGCAATCAGGCAAGAGAAAGAAATAAAGTGTATTCAGTTAGGAAAAGAAGAAGTCAAATTGTCCCTGTTTGCAGATGACATGATTGCGTATTTAGAAAACACCATTGTCTCAGCCCCAAATCTCCTTAAGCTGATAAGCAACTTCAGCAACTTCAGCAAACCATAAAAACCCTAGAAGAAAACCGAGGTGATACCATTCAGGACATAGGCATGGGCAAGGACTTCATGTCTAAAACACCAAAAGCAATGGCAACAAAAGCCAAAATTGACAAATGGGATGTAATTAAACTAAAGAGCTTCTGCACAGCAAAAGAAACTACCATCAGAGTGAACAGGCAACCTACAGAATGGGAGAAATTTTTTGCAATTTATTCATCTGACAAAGGGCTAATATCCAGAACCTACAAAGAACTCAAACAAATTTACAAGAGAAAAACAAACAACCCCATCAAAAAGTGGACAAAGGAATTGAACAGCCACATCTCAAAAGAAGACATTCATACAGCCAACAGACACATGAAAAAATGCTCATCATCACTGGCCATCAGAGAAATGCAAATCAAAACCACAATGAGATATCATCTCACACCAGTTTGAATGGCAATCATTAAAAAATCAGGAAACAACAGGTGCTGGAGAGGATGTGGAGAAATAGGAACACTTTTACACTGTTGGTGGGTCTGTCAACTAGTTCAACCATTATGGAAAACAATGTGGCGATTTCTCAAGGATCTAGAATTAGAAATACCATTTAACCTAGCCATCCCATTACTGGGGGTGTACCCAAAGGATTATAAATCGTGCTGCTATAAAGACATATGCACACATATGTTTATTGTGGCACTATTCACAATAGCAAAGACTTGGAATCAACCCAAATGTCCATCAGTGACAGACTGGATTAAGAAAATGTGGCACATACATACCATGGAATATTATGCAGCCATAAACAAGGATGAGTTTGTGTCCTTTTTAGGGACATGGATGCAGCTGGAAACCATCTTTCTCAGCAAACTTTTGCAAGAACAGAAAACCAAACACCGCGTGTTCTCACTCATAGATGGGAATTGAACAATGAGATCACCTGGACATAGGAAGGGGATCCTCACACACCAAGTCCTATTGTGGGGAGGAGGGGGAGGGATAGCATTAGGAGATATACCTAATGTAAATGACAAGTTAATGGGTGCAGCACACCAACATGGCACAAGTATACATATGTAACAAACCTGCATGTTGTACACATGTACCCTAGAACTTAAAGTATAATTTTAAAAAATGATAGCATTAAAATATCTATACTGTTTTAGAGATTCAAACATGACTTAGAAGGACAAGTGAAAAAGGCATTTTAAGAACTATTCTGGTAGGTTACAGCACATACACACAAAGAATTGTGACTTCAACAAATGTTATTGATCCATTGGGGGAAAATAATATTTGACAGAGAATTCTATCTAAGTTGTTCAGGTAGAAAAAAAAAGTGATTGGTAAAAGTTAGTAGATAGGTTTGACACTTGGAATTCATGGTTTAATGAATGGCTCAAGTACCTGAAACCCACTTTAAGAATCTGCCAAATTGGCTAAGTAAATCTTGATTTCAGGAGTGGCCTCTCGTTAATGAGATTGAAATTCCAACATCTCCCTCTATAATGTAATGCAATTGATCCAAGGTCTCAAGGAGATGGGAATGTTGGAATTAATCTGCTATGCACAACCGGTCCATTCATTCTTTATTCACACGCCCTGAGAAAGGGAGCCTGAAAAATATCCACCCTTTGCCAAGGCATTGAAGAAATGCTTTGATGATAGGGCCATCAGTATTCTGGAAAAGTTCCGTAGTTTCTGACCTCTGTAAAATGGAGACGATGTGGGAAATGGGAGATACCACATTGGAACTGAGTTTTTGATCTCAATGGGAACAATGAGAATGTTTATACGTAGAGGTCAGGTGGTAGCTTTTACCACTCAGGCACATAAGAAAACAATTTGTCACAAACCATATAGAGAAGGTGTTTTCGTATCCTCAGTGATACAGCATGAGCAGTAATTTTTTTGCTAGGGTTTTAGAAATAAATGAGGTTACAAAGCAAATATGGTGCCTATTGACATTTATAACAAGAAAAATTTTAGATCTAGAAGGCAGAAACCTTACTTGAGTCATCATTGTGGAGACTCTTGACCTCTTAACGCATTCCAAAAATGGAGCCAGTTTATAGACTTAGAACACCTTGATTGAAGGGAAGCCAGAATCCATTCAGAAAGAACTTTGCAATGTGGCAATAGATATATATTTTGAATTTTCTTTCACACCTTTTCAGGAGGAAGGAAAATGCCAAATCTGCAGGGATTTTATCTGCTGGCTTCGAACTGTTTCTGGGAAGTAACAATGAAGTGGGGGGAACTTATGATGATCAGGTGATAAATGGAGTCTTGGCCACATTCACCTTTTGTGAAACCTCAGACTCATTCTATAGTTATTTATTACATTCCCAAATTCACAGAGGGTATAGATGTAAGTAGTAACTATCAGTATTCCCAAATTGTTTCTCTGATCCAGGGATAAAGGACATGATGGAAAGAAAGGCCAAAACACAAGCCACTAGAATTGCACCTGCGTAACCCTGCCTTGTAGAAAACAAAACAAAACAAAAATATCACATCCCTAGAGAAATTACAGAGATTAGTGCCACCATCAATGACTTGAAATATGTGAGAGTGCTAATTCCCACTACATCCCCATTTAACATGCCTATTTGCACAGTGTAAAGCCAGATGTGTCAAGGAGAATGACAGTCGATTATCACCCACATAATTAGGTAGCGATTCCAATCACAGCTGCATTTCCAGATATGGTATCTCCCTTGGAGAAAATTAACACAGGCCCTGACACCTGGTATAAAGCTATTGAAATAGGAATACCTTTCCCCCCTATCTGTACCAGCAAAGGAAAGCATAAGCAGTTAGCTGTCATACCATGAATATAAGAGTATACCTTTTCTGTCATGTTTCGGGGGACTATCAAATATCCAGCTCTCTGTCATAAAATATTCTGGACTAGGCACATTCATTGCTTTGATATTATGCAGAATGCAACACTGACACATTGTACTTCTGATTATATGACTATTTCACAACGAATAAGAGTAGGAAGCAGACAGAATCCTAGAGCCTTAGTAAAAACACAGGGGTACTAAAGGGTGGCAATTAAACACCTTAACATTCAGGGCTGCATAACACTGATGAAATATCTTGGAGTTCATTGGTCTGTGTCTTGTTTGCTAATGAGATAGAAGGAAAAACATACTATACCTTGCAGCAATCACTATTGATAAACAGGCACAACACTTAGTGGGTCTTGCTTGAATTTTTAAGGCAATGTATATACTGTTGGGGCCTACTTTTCTAATTAATTCCCTGGGTAATTTGGAAGACTCATAGTTTTGAATTGGGCCCACAGTGAGAAAGGATCTATAGTAGATCCAGATTGCTGTGAAAACTGCCCTGCCACTGGGACTTATGATTCAGAAACCACAGTTATCCATAGTGCCTGGGTAAGAGGGATAATCTTCACGGAGCCTTGACAAACTCAGTGAGAGATTAGGAGTCTCAAATTACAGAATTTGGATGTAAGGTTATGCCCTTTTCTAAGGTTATGCCCTTTTCTGTTGAAAAATTATTCTCCATTTGAAATATGGTTTCTGGCTCTCACAGAGCCTTTGGGGCTTTGGTTGAGACACAAACCCTTTACATGAGTGTGGTAGACAGAATATTTCCTTCTCACCCCGAAGATGATTACATCCTAACTCCTAGAATCCATAGATATATTACTTTACATGGCAAAAGATCCATGTAGATGAGGCCAAATTAAGGATCTTGAGCTGGTGGTGAAATTATCCTGGATTATCTCAGTCTAGACCCAGTATCATCACAAGGGTACTAATAAGAGGAAAGCAGGAGGGTCAAAGTTAGAAAAAAGAGATGACAGAAGAAGATTAAGAGAGAAAGAGTGGCCAGGCATGGTGACTCACACCTGTAATCTCAGCACATTGGGAGGCTGAGGTGGGTGGATCACCTGAGGTCAGGAGTTCGAGACCAGCCTAGCCAACATGGTGAAACCTTATCTCTACTAAAAATACCAAAAATTAGCTGGACGTGGTGGTGCATGCCTGTAATCTCAGCTACTTGGGAGGCTGAGGCAGGAGAATTGTTTGAACCTGGGAGGCGGAGGATGCAGTGAGCCGAGATCGCACCATTGCACTCCAGCCTGGGCAATAAGAGCAAAACTTTATCTCAAAAAAAAAAAAAAAAAAAAAAAGAAAGAGAGATTAAGATTGAAGATTGTTACACTGTTGATTGTGAATGGAGAGTGGCAGCATGAATAAAATAGCAAATGCTTGCTAGAAGCTAGAAAGTTCAAGAAAGCAGATTATTCTTTAAAGCCTCAAGAAGGAATGCAGCCCTGCTAACTAACACCTTGATTTCTGAACTTCTGACCTCCAGAACTATAAGGGAGTAAATATGTATTGTTTAAGCCACTAAATTTGTGGTAAATTGTCACATTGTCAATGGGAAACAATGCAATGAGACACAAAATCATAATTCAAGCTCTACTGCTCATTGTGCACTTGTTATTATCTGATTCACAAACACAAATAACTACCTACATACAAAATATATATACTTATACATGCATAAATACCTTTGTAAGTTAATAAAAGATATGCTATTCAGAAGACTGGGTCTAAGCAGAGCCTGAAAGGTAAAAAATAAAAAATGCATAAGCAGGTGTTATCAATTCCTTTACTAGATCTCCTTTTTGTTTTTATTCATTCCCTGAGTTCACATCTATGGTCTCTGTTGAAATTAATGGAACAGGAAACAACAGGAACCTGTTTTGTAAATATATCTGTATATTGTGCTGATATTAGTCAGAAGTGAATGACTTCTTCCCTACAACCCTACACAGAAATAGCTCTAAAAGACAATGTAGAAGGGAAATCATCCGCAAGGACAGATCCTTGCATGGTACCACTTGTTGTTCAATTGCATGAAAGGCAAGAAAGCCTGAGATAGAGATCTATAAAAATTCATAGGCAATAGCAAATGCTTTGACAAGGTGATGAGTGTCTAACTAAAAAGAAAACAGAGGTGCAGAAAGTCTCAGGAAAAAGTGTATGGATGCATGGGCATGGAGTGTAAAGGTATGTTGCACAGAAATACTAATAAAAATGCAATTGCTGGAAAAAAGCACCATTATTAGATGTATGAGATAAATACTGTAAATCAGACTCTTTCTCCATATTCCCTAGTGCTAACTCAAAGACCTCATGTATAAACTTGTGATAGTGGCAGGGATGGGGGATACACAGGAATTCAACAATGTAGACTTCCTCTCATTAAGGCTAATCTGGCTATTACCAATGTTGAGTACACAACACACTTATAACAGGAGCTGATGCTGAATCCCTAATGTCTTCTCATATATCTGGCAAAATAGTTGACAATATAGAGGAAAGACAAAACATATTTTATCTTTGAGGGAGCACGGAGGGGGAATTTGTCTTCTTAGCAATGGTTTTACTTACTTCTCTGGTTTTACACACAGGATTGCCTTGGCCAACTGGAATTATTTTACAAGAAGGAGAGTGTGATGGCAATTGATTCACACTCACAGAATTAACTAGTCTATTACGTTCAAACCTCCCCCCCCCAAAAAAAAATAGCCTGGAGAGGGTGGCACAACCCACTGAATGCTGGATTAGAGTGGCGGCAATGTTGGGATGTCATTCTACTCAATGTAGCAACTGCCATAAACCAGTAACTGATATAAATTATCTGTTTCATAATCAGAATGCATAGGGCTGGGAACTAAGGGTTGAAGGTGATATGGTCAGTTATGTAATTATCCCTAAATATGTCGCTTGTAAAATATTTTAACTTCACAATTTTAGATGAATTTGGTTTTGTGATCTTTGAGCCCCAAATCCAATGCTTTAACTAAAGAATATAGTCAAAATTTTATTTAATTACAGATCTGTGACTGTCCTCTGGTCAAGCTGGGTTTCTCTTGTGGTTGAACAAATGAAAAGAAAGAGAATATGTTCTAGCGAACTAGATAGTTCCCAATCACCAGGAGAAAACTGATTTCTAGTTCACTATGAAAAATAAGAGGCCAATGTTGAAAAGCACAACTATTCACTGGGGTATCTATTAATACTATCTTGCTTTATAATCTTAGCTAATGAAAACTGAAACTACACAAACAGAAAATATCGCCAAGATGAAGGTTAAGTTTACCCCGTTGGTTAAAAAGCCTCTCTCCCTGATTGGCTTCCCAAGGAAAGAGACATAGCAGAAAGAGTACTGGTAAAATGGAGACATGATCACAAATGTAGTTCTTCTGATCAGCTTACTAAGTGAAGACTGTACTATATTATAATGCTTGGTTCTTTCCGCCACCTGAACCACAGTACCTTACATGCAGAACACTAGTGATATCTAATCCATTCATTTTCAGGTGAAAGTTGAAATGAACTGACATCGCCAATAGTAATATGGTAGTTGCTGGGATTCAAGTTCTCCCATATTATAAAAATTAAGTGTTTGCCAGCATAGATGTAAGAGTGAATACTGTGGGAATAATGGAGTAGACTGTTTTAGAGATCTTCCATTATGTCTCTTGACTCGTTTTCCACTTTCTTTATCTGTTCTAGGTTCTGAGTGGCTAACCTGTATAGACTACATGAGATCCCTTGCTTCTGATGGTCTAAAACTGTGAACACTAGGAGATCAGAGAGAGAGAGCGAGAAGAGTGTGGTTTTGGCATTTATTCTTTTGCCTTACTCCTTTAGTGACTGCTGCTGACTTGTAACTCTGCAAAGCCGTGTAACCTAAGCTACTTACCCTGATTTCCAGTGACCTTGCTCTCTCATCCCTCTTTAAGAGCTATGAGTAACTATGGCACCCAGAGGTCCTACATTTTCCCTTTTGGTTTCCATAGATCATTTTCTCACATCATAGTCTCCTTTTAAACTCTTCTCAGAGTTTGCTGGTTTGAATTAGGCCTTTTTCCTTCCTCAATGCTAACCGATACATTTCTCTACAACATGTCAGGCACCATACATATATTAATGTATCTGGAAATTTTAAAATTATAAATTGTTTTTCACTTGATGATATGTCAACATTTCAAAAGTGTAAACATTTCATGTCTACAAATTCAAAAGACACTAAGAAGCATAAATACTTGGACAAAGGTCAACCAAATGATTACGTTGTGTCACATGAATAGTGGAAATATCAGTTTGTTCTTAGAAAAGTCCAGATGTTGTGAAGGGGGTAAAATACAAAAACTTTGAAAATAAATGGTTATTGTCAGTTTAAGAGAGAAAAGTAGTGCAAATAATTTGTAACTTCCATTATAAATCAATAAACGTTTCTTTTTCCAACTATCACTTTAACTCTCAGATATAAGAAGGCTCTGAGATTCACTCACAGTGAATGTCACCCTGTGAACCTGCTATGAACTCGGAGGGGCATCAGATATGAACTAACAGCTTATGTTTTATAAAATTATTTAACATTTCCATGTCATTAATTTATTTGCTTTCTGTAAATTTGAACTGAAAGAATAACTTATACTGGTAGAGTAATAATGTAGTTTGAAATGTATTTAATTGCAAAGCATAACAACATGTTAACATGATTCCCCAAAAAGTGACTTGGAAAAACATGGGTGAGTGATCAGAAGATTGGGCGCAGCTAGCAGTTTCTACTAATGAACAAGGGGACAATTTAAAATAATGTTCTAAGACTACACAACGATGAAGGATGTATAGTCAGAGCAAGTGACACAAATATGAACCAATAATAATAATTAAAAAATGATCTTAAGATGTGCTCAGGAATTGAAAATGTGTACCTAAGAACTATGAAGCAAGTTTCCAGGAATGCTTGCAGAAATCCACATTGATGCTTAGTTTTAGAGAAAGACTAAGAGTGTTTTTTTGTTGTTGTTGTTCTAAAAAGAGAATACAAGAAGAGGTAGTTTATTTGAAACAATACTATGTATTTAGTAGTAGAAATATTAAATAGTCCCATATTCAGAGAAGATAAGTAATTTTGTACGGCTGAATAAGGGTCAGGATGTGGGGAAAAGATAGGCTTAAAAAGGTAAGTTTAAGCAGAGCTAAGGTTGATGAATTGTGTATTTCACACAGGGATATGAAAATCATATTAAAATTATGATGGGCCATATAATAATTTTAATAATAAGACTAGTATAATTAATGTAGCATTCTATCAAGTTTGCTAATAATATTATTATCAGGTGAATATGAAGGAGCTAAGCTGGAAAGTGCGGGATAGATTAGAAAACTGTTACATTAATGGAAAGCAGAACGCAGAGACTAGCCTGGACGGAAGAACAGAATGTGGGATAACTGAACTTAGGAACAAATTGGTATGGGGGATAAGTGAGAGTGGGTATCCAGGAATGATGTTCAGGATTCCAGCTTGTGGAGTGAGTCACTATTGATATCAATTAGAAGGATAAGGAAACACTGTGAAGAAATGGATTTGAGAGAAAAGTATCATTTAAGTGTTTCTATGCTTAACTATGTCAGATCCCAATGGTAAAAGTTTAATTTTATGTGCTGATGGTGTACAGTCTTTAAAACACAATGTTAAAGACAATGAAAATGTTAAAGACAGCAGAAATTTGAGGAAAGGAAGGTGCTGGCGTGGGATCAGCTGTTCGATGAGTACATCAAGGACTTGAATCCTCTGCTTTTTCCCTCTGTGTCCCTCAGCATGAAGCTGTACATCAACATATGTGATGCATGTCTATGTGAGAATTGATGTAGCTTCAGGCTCTCATCTTTTAATAGGATTAGGAGCAAAGCAGAATGGTGATACTGGCCACTTTTCTTTCTCTACTCAATGCCTCATCCTTTCACATTGATCCATTAGCTAAAATGAGTAGAAAATGACAGTATGTCTAACTCTCTATTTCCTGTGAAAAGAAAAAGAGAGTTAGGCATGGATTTTGAGTTAGTGAGTCAACAGTGTCTGCCGCAGGGAAATCAGGATTTTTAAAATGCTGTATGAAACTCAAATCTAAGTATATCAATAATTAGTATTAACACAAATGTGCTAAACACATTCACTAAATGACAACTAGCTTCAGATAGAATTGTTTTTCAAGAAGTCTAGCAATGTGTTAGGACATGCATCTAAATCATGGTCACAAAGAAAAGCTGAAAATAAAGCAATGAAGACTGGTACCCAGCAAAATATAAGTCCCACATAGAAATATCATATATTAGACAAATATATTTTAGTATAAAACAATTAGTAGAGATTAATATAGGAATTAATTAATAATATAAATTTAACAATTATTTCAATAATTTATTTTTGATTAATTGGATTTGAATGACATAGTCAATTAGCTATTAATAATATTAATAGAAATTTAATGAATTAAAAACAATAACCTAAGAACTTACTGCAATTGAATTTTTGTATGAACACTGTGAACTAGCCTCTAAAATACAGGAAGCAAACAGAAAAAGTGATATATTCACAAAAGAATTATAAATGTTATTAAATTGGAAAATACCCATCAGGGTGATAATTGCATAAAAGTTTATCATAAACAAACATGTCAGGCAAACATATATTAGTAAGTATTTAATTAAAAAATTAAAGCCGGGCTGGGTGCAGTGACTCACGCCTGCAATCTCAGCACTTTGGGAGGCCGAGGCAAGCAAATCTCCTGAGGTCAGGAGTTCAAGACCAGCCTGGCCAACATGGTAAAACCCCATCTCTACTAAAAATACAAAAATTAGCTGGTGTGGTGGTGTGTGCCTGTAGTCCCAACTACTTGGGAAGCTGAGGCAGGAGAATTGCTTGAACCTGGGAGGTGGAAGCTGCAGTGAGCCGAGATCGCCCAGCTGGGGCAACAGAATGAGACTCCATCTCAAAAAAATAAGTAAAACATTTAAAGCCAGTGTTTGTTTTGAGCTCACATATAACATTTATGAATATGTATTAATAACATGATCATAAAGGAATTACTTTCAAATCTCTAAATATACATAACACATAGAGGATAATGTAATTTATAATCAATAATAATAAAAAGCAAAATGTATATGATATGTTAGAAAATTAAACATAATTCTTAGGTTCAAGGAAATATAATATCTGCCAATATCTCTGAAAAATGCAGACGTATGGATGAAAATTAAATGTTATTTAAATGCTAAATATTACAAATAATTTTGAACACGTAGCTGAGCTCAAAATAAATAAATTGAAATTCTGAGTTTCAGACTCAAAGAATGACCATAAAATTAATGAAAAAAATTCATAAGACAAAGTTACACAAACTGAGGGATAAGTTGCTCCTAATATTGCCATCATATCTAGACATTAAATATCTATGCTAGGTATTTTGATTAGTGAAGTGGGTCAAATAAATGAGGAATTAGCTAGGGAAAGGACATAGAAACTTGTGTGGGGCTCTCTTAGAAGGAAAAGTATCCTGTCAAAAGTTAACGCTACAGGCATTAATTTTGTAGGAATTTCCAATTAAGGAATACATTTAAAGCTTCATTTCCATATAATTGAAAACTCTGGAATTTCCAGCAGAAATAACATGCCTAAAAAAGTTATTTAATAAAGAAATGCAGTCATGTGTACATGAAATGCCTGCAGAAAAATATGAAAATATACTGAAGATAAAACCATAAGCAGAGCAATCTATACAATGGCTTGATAAAACTAAGGCTTAGGACCACAAATATACATAACTAAGAAGCTGAAAGAAATACCAAGAATAATTTTCAAAACGATAAAAAAAAAAAGAAAAATCAGAGAGATTATTGTAAAATCAAGGATATGTAAGGGAATTAAAATGCATAGTTTCATAAATACAGAGATGGGAAGACCTATATTTAAAATGGCAATTTTCCCCAAACATACCTAGAATTTAAAAATTAGAACAGGCATAAAATGTATAGTCAAAATTTGAAAAGATATGGATATTTCACTATAAATTATACATATATATATATGAACTTTTCTGGGTTTTTTTTCTTTTACTTTTTAAATTATTTGTTAACAACCATCTTGCTCTGTCACCCAAGCTAGAATTTGGGGGTGCCTCAGAGAGGGGGGAATCACAGCTCACGGAAGCTTCAACCTCACTGGCACAAGTGATCCTGTAGCTAGGGCCACAGGTGCACACCACCATGCTATCATGCCTGGCTAATTTTTTTTTTTTTTAATTTTAGTAGAGAGGGGTTCACCCTATGTTGCCTAGGTGGTTCAGATTACTGGCCTCAAGTAATTCTTCTGCCTCAGCTTCCCAAAGTTCTGGGATTATAGTTGTGAGCCACCGTACCAGGCCTAAATAATAATTTTAAAACATATCAAAACAAATGACAAAATTAAAGACAGGATTATTCCATAAAAGATAAGATTTTAATTTTCCATGCTTGAGAAAAAAATTAATATTTATAAGGTATAAATAAAATACAAGCCTAAGACAAAGTGAAAAACAACCAAGAGAGTTATGATCAAATTCTATAAACAAAAAGTTACCATAAAGAGATCCTATAGTTTGAACAACAAATTTAAAAAAAAGAAAATATTAAATACAATAGGAACCCAGAAAATGCAAATAAACATATTATGTGATACTATTTCACATTTACCAGAGGAATACACTGTAAATCTGACAATACTAAGATTTCAAGATATGTGAAAAAACGGGAAGTGTTATAAAGTCCCATTGGAAGTATGAACTGGACAAAAAATGTCAGCTATAAATTTAGTAATTTGTAGTAAATGTAAAGCTATGCATACTGAAAGAGTAGCACTTTCACTTCTGGCCAAATACTCTAGAGGCTCTACTGTATATTCAAAAGAAATCATATATTAGACTATAAATTGCAGAAATATATTTTGCTAATTGTGAAAATGCTTGAAGCCTAAAACCTCAAAGTAAGAGAAGAAATGATGGCTATAGTTTATTAATACAATCATGTCTTCTATAACTACAAGAGTATTTTCTGAGAAATGCATTATTAGGTGATTTCATCATTGTGCAAATCATGACAGCTGAGGCCTGTCTGGCGCGGCTCCTGTGAAGGTGTTGACCACAGTGGGGAAGGTGCAGTCAGCGTTGCGTACTCCCTGGTGCTACTGGGAGCTGAGGACAAGAAGGAGTCCTGCCCTCCACTGAGTTGGCAGGACGGAAGCCCCTCGCTTCTGGAGGCAGCCATAACTGCATAGCCATGGCTCCAGATACAGGCATCTCTGTGCTCCTAGGAGCCCAGGAAGCTCCATGCCCCTGCATTCTTGAACGTCCCTGCTCCCATTCCTGGTATCTGCTGCAGGGCAGGGCAAAGTTGTGGCTGAGCCTGGGCACTGTTGCAACATGGCCTTGTGTGCACAATCAGGGCTATGCTGACATGCCGGCCCCCTGCTGTCTCAGTCCTTTCTGGACTTTGGGTGTTGACAAGCACATTAGGGAGACCAAGGGGGCCTGAGAGTGACTCAGGGCGGTCCTTCAGGAAGACCTTGGCACAACCAGCCTGGGTGCCATGGCACACAGGTTCCTGTGCGGAAAGGGCCAGGTCCTTGGTGAAACCCTACCTTCAAGCTGGTGATAGCCTGAAGTCTGGGGGCGGGGCTGCCAGTTCCATGTCAAGTTCATGGCCCAAAGTGAGAACTTACGGTGCTTTTTACAGGCCCTCCCATGGTTGCCCATGGACCAATTGGCCTACACTTCCCTTCTGAGCCCATAACAACTCCTGGAATCATCCAGACTCAAACAAATGTCAGGACTACCAGCTGTGGAAGGAGCTCCCCACTTCGAGGATCCTTGACTCGTTGGACAATCTGCTGTGGAAAGGAGCTACTCACTGCAGCTCTCCTTTTGGCAGAGAGCTGGACACTTGTGACAACATGCCTGTAGAAAGAAACTACTTCAGGTCTCCTGAGAGCTGTTCTGCCACTCATTGAAGCTCCTCTCTGCCTTGCACACTCTCCACTGTCTGCCTATTTCATTCTTCCTAGAGGTGGAACAAAAGTTGGGCCCACTGAGTGGCAGGACTGAAAGAGCTGTAATAAAAATAGGGTTGAAACACATACCCCCACTTGCCGTGTTGCTAGCAACGAGGAGAGAAGAGCTGTGGGCTTTTGGGGAGCCCAGACCTGTAGGATCCTCCCCAAGCCAGGGCTGTGACACCCTCCTTGGGGCTCTACAGTTCTTGGCATGTCCAAGCTTCTAGGCACCACTGCATTCCCCTCCTGCAGATGTGGATGACAACAGCAGAAGCCCTGTGCACTACATCTGATCCAGTTGCAGCCTTGCACAAAGCTGGTTCCTGAGTCGGAGCCTGGAGCTGCCTGCCCAGCCGCAGCAGCCACCGTTCCTGGCTGTGCACAGTGGCTAGACCCTGTGCTCGCTCACCCACACACCCCTCGCCTCTCCATGTCTGGCTTGCCCTTGGCACGTGTTGCATCCAATCCGTTAGAGCAAGACAAGTGTAGCCTGTTGGGTTGAGTAGGCAAAACAAAACCAGCAGGCGCAGCACCTTCAGGAAGAAGGCACCACCAGCCACAGAGGTTTCAGACTGGTAAAGTGACACCCCACGGATCCCATGACACAGACATCATAGAGTGTTTGTAAAAACACCTAGATGGTATAGTCTACTACACATCTAGGATATATGGTACCGCCTTCTGCCCTAGGCTACAAATCTGTGTAACATGTTACAGTACTGAATAATGCAGGCAATTGTAACACAATGGTAAATATTTTTCTATCTAAACATAGAAAATGGACAGTAAAAATATGCTTTAGAAATAAAAGATGATAACCTTATGTAGACATTTATGATGAAAGGAGCATGTAGGATTGGAAACTGCTTCAGTGAGTGAGTGGTGAGTGAATGAAGATCTAGAACAGTATTGTATGTTACTGTAACCTTGTAAACACTGTACACTTAGTACTTAGGCAACACTGAATTATAAGACATAGTTTTCTTTCTTCAACAATAAATTAACTTTACCTGGCTGTAGCTTCTTTATATACTTTTAAATTTTAAAACAGTTTAGAATCTTTTGTAATAACACTTAACTTAAAACACAAACACATTGTACAGCTATTTTCTTTGTTGGTTTCCATTTTCTATAAGCTTTTTTCTGCTTTAGTTTTACTTTTTAAACTTTTTTTGTTAATACAAGTACACACACACATACCAGCCTAGCCCTACACAGGATGAGGATCCTCAGTAATATCACTATCTTCCACCTCTACATCTTGTCCTACTGGAAGGTCATCAGGGGCAATAACTTCCATGACACTGTCATCTCCTATGATAACAATGCCTTCTGGAATAGCTCTTAAAGGACCTGACTGAGACTGTTTTACAGTGAACTTTTCATTTCTAAATAACAATAAAAAGTACAGCATAATAAATACATAAATCAACAACACAGTCATTTATTATCATTACCAAGTATTGTATACTAACTATAATTGTATCTGCTATACTTTTACAAAACTGGCAGTGCAGTAGATTTGTTTACATAGGCATCCCCAGAAACACATGGGTAATGTGTGGCTCTAAGACATCACAACAGCTATTGTATTCCTAGGCAATATATAATTTTTAACTTTCTATTTTGATATGGTTAATCGTTGACTGATATATTGTGTGGCACATGACTGTATAATGCACAATTTATAGCAGTTAAAAATGAATAAGCAAGTTGTAAGTAAAGCATAATGTATTAGAGCATGAAAATAGGTCCAAAGTATATTCATGAAATAAAACAAGTTTTTAAAAACAGGAAGTCAATCTAAAATTTTATACATAGAAAAGAAATCTTCACGTAAAAATTTGTTTTTCCTTCATACATGAAAGTGTCAAACATCACCTAAATTTAGCGTGTTAAATTTATAAATAGATATGTGTGTGTGCATAATAAAATGCAAAGAAAACACTACAATTAAGAGCCCTAAAAGGAATATATACCATGATTTTTTTTTCCCCACATAGTCTCTGTCACCCAGGCTGGAATGCAGTGGTATGATCTTGGCTCACTGCAGCCCCCGCCTCCTGAGTTCAAGTGATTCCCACACCTCAGTCTCCTGAGTAGCTGGGATAACAGGTACATGCCATCATACCTGGCTGAGTTTAGTATTTTTAGTAGAGATGGGGTTTTGCCATGTAGCCCAGGCTGGTCTCGAACTCCTGACTTCAAGTGATCCATCTGCCTTGGCCTCCCAAAGTGCTGGGATTATAGGCATGAGCCTCCACACCTAGCTTACATTGGTTCTTTAACCAACCAATACAATAATGAAAAAAAGTTAAATCTAAAAAGACTACCAAAAAAAAAAAAAAAAAAAGGCAAAGGTGGAATCAGAAAAAAGTACTAAAGAAGAAAGATGAAGAAAAGGGGTAAAGAATAGATGAGACAAATAGAAAATAATTATTAAGATTGTGTATTTTAATCATATTATATCAATAATTCCCTTAAATGGGAATTTTTTTTAACATACCCAACTAAAACCAGAGATGTCTGATATTTTAAAAGGGGATCAAACTATATGCCAGCTAAAGGTACCAATTTCAATTCTAGATATTCAAATAGGTTAAAAGTAACAAAAAGGAAAATATTACTACAATAGTAATAATTAACACAAATCTGCAATGGCTATATTGAGTCATAAAAACTATATTTCAGTTAATGCATATTAACAGCAGTAAAAGAGTCATTTCATAAGGACAAAGTAGCCAAATTATCAAGAAAACTTAATAATTCTAGACACTTTAAACATAAATATATAATTTCAAGATACATGAAGTTAAAATAAAAAGATATGTTTGCGAGCACAAACAAACAAATCGAAAATTGTGGTTGGAGCTTTCAGTACCGCTTTACAGCAATTGATAGAAAAAATGAACAGAAAATCAATTAGAGCACAAAAGACTTTATCAACGTTATCAACCAGCTCAACCTGATCTAATTATTTAGAACATTTAATAGAAAACAGACAGAATTCAGACTATTTTCGAGTCCATTCAGGAAAATTACCAAGATACACAATGTTTGGGATCTTGAAACAAGTTTGATTATATATAAAATAATGTAATTATTGAAATGTATGTTGTCTGTACACTACACAATTAAAATAGAAATAAACAACAGGAAGTTACATTAAAAATATCAAGTATTGTGATATCAAATAGTATTCATATAAGTCTATTCAAAGAAGATATCTGAAAAGGAAATTAGAATTTATTTTAAATAAATTAAAATAATAACACAATATATCAACATTTGTGGGGAGCCACTAAAACAATACATAGGGGGAAATTTGCATTAATACACCCCTATATTAAGAAAAATAGAAAAGTTCTCAAATCAATGATCATTATAACAAACTTAAGAAAATAGAAAATGTAACAAATTTAATTCTAAGCAGAAGGAGAAAGAAAATAATAAATATCAAAGCACAGATGTATACAACTAAAAATATTTGATAATTTGAATGTCATCAAAATTAACATTTGCTTATTGAAAGACAGTTTTAAGAGGATGAAATTACAGGTATATTCTTAGAAAAAATATTTGCAAATTAAATATCTAATAAAAGATCCAGAATGCAAAAACATCTAAAACTAAAATTAAAAGAAAATGAGATTAAATATGGGCACAATGTTTGAACTGATAGTTTAGCAAACATGATAAAGAAATAGTAAATAAGCAAAGGCAAAGACACTTCACTGCATTAGTCTTTAAAAAAATGCAAATTTAATACACAATGTGATATCACCACGTATATTTGGAAAGTGTAAAATTTAAAAGGCTGATTATACTAGTGTTGATAAGGATGAAGAACAACTGGAAGTCTCATATCCTACTGATGAGATGCAAATGGAAAAACGGTTCAGTGGTAAACCTACACCTATGATATTACCTACATGTCTCACTCCTAGGTGTTCATTCAAAAGTAATGAAAGCATATGTCTACACAAACATATGTCATACATTACTATGTATACCATTTTAATTTAGGGGAATAAAAATAAAAATTAGCAACAACAAATGTCCACCAATAAGCATATTGTTCTATATCCACGAATTTTACTTCTAGTCAGTAATGAGCTATAAAAAACATTGTAAATTCTCAGAATACATATTCCTACCAAAAAAAAAGTACATAAATCAATTTGTATAAATTTGAGACAATGCAAACTAATCTATAGTGAGAGAAAGAACGTCAGTTTTAGAAATTAGTTTGCTAGGAAGGAAAAGGTGGAAGGGATTACTACAAAGGGACTTGTGATGGTAATGGATATATTCGATATCCTTATTGTTGTGATCGTTCTACAGCTATATACATATGTCAAATTTTACACAGTGTACATTTTAAACAAATATAATTTATCATATTGTAATTATAATTATGTGTATATGTATGCATATATTTAAATGTTATCTCAGAAAATCACTATGTTTTCAAGGTAAACATGTACTAATTATCCATACAGACAATTGTAATAATGTAAAATATCTTAGAGAAAATGAAAAGGAAAGAAAGACATTTGACTTCTTTATTTACTTTAGTTATATTAGTCTGTTTTCATGCTGTGATGAAGAAATATCCAAGACTGGGAAATTTATAAAGGAAAGATGTTTAATTGGTTCACAGCTCCTTATGGCTTGGCAGGCCTCAGGAAATTTACAATCATGGCAGAAGGAGAAGCAAATATGTCTTTCTTCATGTGGCAGCAGGAGAGAGACCTGCCAAGCAAAATGAGAAAAGACCCATATAAAACCATCAGATCTCATGACTCACTTACTGTCATGAGAAGAGCATGGGAGTAATAGCCCCCATGATTCAATTACCTCCCTTCAGGTCCCTCAGTGACAGGTAGAGATTATGGGAACTACAATTCACGACGAGATTTGTGTGTGAACACAGAGTCAAAGCATATCATTCCAATCCTGGGCCCTCCCAAATCTCTTCTTTCTCACATTTCAAAAGATAATCATGCCTTTCCAACAGTCCCCCAAAGTCTTAGCTCATTCCAGCATTAACCCAAAAGTCCAAGTTCTAAGTCTCATCTGAGACAAGGCAAGCCACCTATGAGCCTGCAAAATCAAAAGCAAGTTAGTTACTTCCTACATACAATAGCGGTATAGGCATTGGGTAAACACACTTGTTCCAAATGGGAGAAATTTGCCAAAACAATGGGACTACAGGGTCCACACAAGTCCAAAATACAATAGGGCAATCATTAAACCTTTAAGTTTTAAAATAATCTGTTTTGACTTCATGTCTCACATCCAGGACATGCTGATGTCCTTGGCCTTGGGCACCTCCAATTCTGTGGCTTTGTAGTGTGCAGCCCCCTTCCTAGCTGTTTAACAAGCTGGCATTGAGTGCTTGTGGCTCTTCCAGGAGCATGGTACAAGCTATCAGTGGATCTAGCATTCTGGGGTCTGAAGGACAGTGGCCCTCTTCTTGCAGCTCCCATAGGCAGTACGTGGTAGGGAGTCTGTGTAGAAGTTCCAACTCCACATTTCCCTTCTACAATCCCTACAAAATATTCTCCACCAGGGCTCCACCCTGCAGCAAAATTCTGCCTGGACATCCAGGCATTTCCATGCATCCCCTAAAATCCAGGTGGAGGTTCCCAAACCCCAGTTCTTGACTTATGCACACCCACAGGGTCAACACCACATGGAAGCAGCCAAAGCTTGGGGCTTACACCCTGTAAAGCAGTGTATCAAACTGTACCTTGACTCATTTTAGACATGACTGGAGCTGAAGTAGTTGAACATGGGGCACTATGTCCCAAGGACACACAGAGCAGTAGCCCAAGAAACCATTTTTTCCTCCTAGGCTCCAGGTCTTTGGTTGGAGGAGGTGTCACGATGGTCTCTGACATGCCCTGAAGAAATTTTACCCATTGACTTGGCAACTAACATTCAACTTATCATAACTTATGCAAATTTCTGTCACTGGCTACAGTTTTTCTCCAGAAAATGGGTTTTTATTTTCTCTCACATCATCAAGCTGCAAATTTTCCAAATGCTTATGCTCTGCTTCCTCTCATACACTTTGCTGCTTAGAAATTTCTTCCACCAGATTCTCCAAACCATCTCTCTGAATTTCAAAGTTCCACAGATCTACAGGGCAGGGGCAAAATGCCAGCAGTCTGTTTGCTAAAACATAACAAGAACCACCTTTACTCCAGTTCCCAATAAGTTCCTCATCTCCATTTGAGACCACATCTGCCTGGACTTCCTTGTCCATATCACTAACAGCATTTTAGTCAAAGCCATTCAACAAGTCTCTAGGAAGTTCCAAACTTTCCCACATTTTCCTGTCTTCTTCTGAGTCCTCCAAACTGTCCCAACCTCTGCCTGTTACCCAGTTCCAAAGTCACTTCCACATTTTTGAGTATCTTTACCACAACATCCCAATCTTTGTACCAATTTATTGTATTACTCCATTCTCACACTGCTATGAAGAAATACTTAAGACTGGGTAGCTTATAAAGAAAAGAGGTTTAACCAGTCACAGTTCTGTATGGTTGGAAAGGCCTCAGGAAACTTACAATTATGGTAGAAGGGGAAGCAAACATGTCCTTATTCACATTGTGGCAGGAGAGAGAAGTACCAAGCAAAAGGGGAAAAGCCCCTTATAAAACCACCAGATCTCATGAGAACTCGCTCACTATCATGATAACAGCATGAAGGTAACTGCACCGATGATTCAATTACTTCCCAGTGTGTCCCTCCCATGATATATGGAGATTATGGAAACTACAACTCAGGATGAGATTTGGGTGGGACCACAGAAACAAGCCATGTCAATAACATATGAAAAATTGACACAAAATTTAACAAAATGTACAGTAATAATATTTCAACCACCTAATTCCTCATAGTTTAATAATAGTATAGATATTTACTAACTATGTGTGGGATGTTTCAATTGAGAGCATATTGAACAGTAGTCATATTGAAGAAAGAATAATCAAGCAAATGCTTGAATATGGTCTTTGGTAAAGTGATAATTATCCATATATTGATTGCAGTCAGAGATGTGAACAGGTAACCATACTGAACATAGGTAGACTGTTGTAGAGAGATTTTTATGTACAATATTTTCATAAGTGTTTCTTCTCTCAACCTTGCAAGGTAGAAGATAGTATAGCAGGATTAGCTCCATGTATCAATTCATAGATAGACATCCATTAATCATTATAATTTCCACTACTTCTACATTTGCAAATAAGTTACATAACTTCTTTGCTATAAAATCACAATATTTCATTTGGGAAAACCAGAAATGCAAGGAGACAACTGAGAATGGTATATATTTATTTAAATTTAGCTGAGTTAAAAGGCTACAGTAAAGTAAAATAGGCGGAGAAATACACCATCATGCTAGAAGGAAGAGTTCCTAGAGAAGATTAACTTTTCAAAAATTATTGATTAAATAAAGAATTTAGCCATCTAAATGAAGCGGTGTTTCAACTTTGCCCACACTTCAACTTAGTTCATATAATTCAATAATGGAAAACAACCAAAATGCCTACTAACATACCAATGGATAAATAAACATTGATAAGTTACACAAATAGATGTTAAATAAAAATACATTATATGTATACATATATGTATATGTATATGTGTTCACACGACACCATGAATGAAATTCAAAAATGTTATTTTGAGTGAAGGGAGCCACAAATAAAATAGCACATGTTTGATGATTCTATTTAGTTATTTTCACAAAGGGTCATAACAATTTGATATTTATGAAAGTCAGAAGAGAGGTTATACTGGGGCAGGAGCTATAGACTAATAATGTGTACAAGGAAACCTAATGGGATGCTGGAAAAACTTTTTGGTGAGGATTAGTAGGTAGCAAATTATTAAGATATACACATAATATTATTTCATGTTACACATTTTACTAAATATAGACTATCATCCAAAAAATAGTATAAATTAATTTAAAATATAAGAATATACTATCGTCATAGTTTGAAAGTGTCAATATTGTAAAAACATCAATGCTACAAAGGCATTATTTTAAATAAATGGAAACACTTTAAATTTATTGTTATTATTATTCATTATTAATTGATCATTAATGTATTTGTAGGCTTTATTTACACTTACTTAATTTTTGACATTTTTGCCTGAAAGAAAACTCCCAATCAGATATGCCACCACTCAGTAATTTCGTTAGAATATGAAGCTACATAAAGCTAGAATTAGATGTGAAGAGATGGTTTTCACCAATAAATGAGCTGAATGCATGTTTCATTCCCATGAAAGAACGTATGGGTTCAACTAAATTCCCAGAAATATTTCAAAAGGCTTTTTGCTAGAATTTAGTAGGCTCATTTTAAAGATGGGTGGAAAATAACATATTGACCTAAAGTAACTATAGAACTACTAAGGTCTAGCAAAAACATTCTTGGGGAAAGTAAAGTAATGCTGGATGATGTATATTGAAAAGTATCATTAAGTATAAATAATTATACAAGGTGATAATGATGTAAATATAAAAAATATTGACCAAAGACCTAGGAAGTTAGTCCAGATATAGATAAATACAAGTATGGTCATCAAAGTTATAAAAACATTCTGGTAAATTACAATGGGGGAGAAGTGTGCTTTTCAAAAATAAATAGTGATGAATGAATTAAAAAGCTTTATTATAAATAAAAGAAATCATGAGTTTTACATTACTATATGAAAACCTACTAATTAATCAATTAAGTATGGATCATATAGATAGAATATATTTTTTGAACTTAGTATAGTTAAAATTACATACAAAAGGAATGATTTCAAAGGATAATATTAATAAACTAAACTTCACTAACATTGAGAATAAGCATCAAAATTTCACAATCAGAAGAATCAAAGGGCAAGTTACAATAATGAAAGAGACATGTACAATTATGTTGGAAAATGATGAGTAATGATAACATAGAAACCAGCTCCTATAAATAATTAAGAAACAATCAATTGAATTAAAAATGGCAGAAAGATGGAATATATACTTTACAAAAGTTAAGTTAGAAAATCATGAGTTTTAATTAAAAAAAAAATCAGTTTTCATTGAAAGATGAGTTTGGGGTTGAATCTTTTTGTCACCAATATCTTGAAGAGCCAGCCCTGGGTGTAATCATTTTGATTGGAGCTATTACCTCTTACATACAACTATTATCATGCAGATTTAAAGTCAGAAGGAGCCCAAGTATTTATTGAATTGAGGTGAAATATTAAGTCTGTTGTTGGTACTAAACTGATTCAACCAGACCATTTATATTTGATTTTTTCCCTTTCACTTAAGATTATCAGTAATTATACAAATGAAGACCCACATATTATTGTAATTTTAAAATTCAATTCAACAGTTGATGGCCTTCATTAATTCTTTTGAACATATCTTGGTACATTTCAAGATACTTTAATTTAAACACTAATAGATAAAAACCTGTCTAACTCAGAGACATACAAAAAACAAAGGCTTCACTCTAAAAATACATTTTCTCTTAGGAAAAGAACATTAATCCAAGAACATATATCTTATTGAAAATAACTATGAAGTATGTTTTAAAGCAAAATTTGGAGAATGGAGCAGCTAATTATAACACTAAGCAAATAGTTACATGTGGGTTAAAATTAGTGATTCTTCATATCAAAGAAAATTAACATGTAAAATATAAATATGTATCCATGTAAGTATCATAGGACACCAGAATTGAAGGTTTATTGTTTGTTTTATGATGCAAGTTTTCTTTGTCTGTCTTTTATTTTCTGTTATTAATAGCTTTCTTAAAAGCTATGTCACATCAACCTGCAGGCACAGTTTGAGGGGAGAAATGAAATGTTTGACAGTCTACCATTCCTTGTATGTATATATAATTTTTGGATTATGACATCATCAAACAGGAGATTGCCAATGTAATTTTCAATTCTGACAAAGCACTCCAAGAAAAAGGTAGATTGCCTTCGATGGCCTATGAAATATGTATTAAGAGAGGAGTCTCTTACTGAAGATGAAATTTATAAAGAATCTTTTCATTCTCTGCCATAAGAAAACCTCATATATCACTCATGGAAAAGAAGAAGGAAGAGCTCCCTGGAATAGCATAATAAAATGTCAGCACTAGATGGTGATTAAAAACACCATCTAAATTCTATTTGGGCAGGGTACTTGAGAATCCAGATCAAATAGGCCATGTATCAAGAGAGCTGACTAAATGTCACAGTGTTCCATAGTGACAGGTTAGATAAGTGCCAGAGAAATATATAGGCTGCGTATAAGAATTACTAAGCAGGCATCTAAAATCATGCTTCATAAGCATTAGTCCAAATAAGCTGGAATATTTGAAATGGTGTTATTTGTTATTAATATGTTTGGAGGATCTGTTTTTTTAATTGTTTTCATGGCATCAAAGACAGGAGCCCATGAAATGTACTATCACTCAGTTATTTCTCTTGAATGTGAAGCTGTAGAAGGCTAGTATTAGATGTGAAAATATGGGATTTGCCTATAATTATATTGGAAGATGTTTTCATCCTGGGATATTTTTCCATCATCATCTTTTTTTTCCATTTTGTTGCCCTTAATGCTATTTTCCAAAAAATCAACAAGACAGAAAGTTAACAAGGATATCCAGGAATTGAACTCATCTCTGCAGCAAGCAGACCTAATAGACATCTATAGAACTCTCCACCCCAAATCAACAGAATATACATTCTTCTCAGCACCACATCGTACTTACTCCAAAATTGACCATATAATTGGAAGTAAAGCACTCCTCAGCGAATGTACAAGAACAGAAATTATAACAAACTGTCTCTCAGACCACAGTGCAATCAAACTAGAACTCAGGACTAAGAAACTCAATCAAAACCGCTCCACTACATGGAAACTGAACAATCTGCTCCTGAATGACTACTGGGTACATAAAGAAATGAAGGCAGAAATAAAGATGTTCTTTGAAACCAATGAGAACAAAGATACAACATACCAGAATCTCTGGGACACATTTAAAGCAGTGTGTAGAGGGAAATTTATAGCACTAAATGCCCACAAGAGAAAGCAGGAAAGATCAAAAATTGACACTCTAACATCGCAATTAAAAGAACTAGAGAAGCAAGAGCAAACACATTCCAAAGCTAGCAGAAGGCAAGAAATAACTAAGATCAGAGCAGAACTGAAGGAGATAGAGACACAAAAAACCCTCCAATAAATCAATGAATCCAGGAGTTGGTTTTCTGAAAAGATCAACAAAATTGACAGACCACTAGCAAGACTAATAAAGAAGAAAAGAGAGAAGAATCAAATCGACGCAATTAAAAATGATAAAGGGGATATCACCACCGACCCCACAGAAATACAAACTACCATCAGAGAATACTATAAACACCTCTACGCAAATAAACTGGAAAATCTAGAAGAAATGGATAATTTCCTGGACACTTACACTCTTCCAAGACTAAACCAGGAAGAAGTTGAATCCCTGAATAGACCAATAGTAGGCTCTGAAATTGAGGCAATAATTAATAGCCTACCAACCAAAAAAAGTCCAGGACCAGATGGATTCACAGCTGAATTCTACCAGAGGTACAAGGAGGAGTTGGTACCATTCCTTCTGAAACTATTCCAATCAATAGAAAAAGAGGGAATCCTCCCTAACTCATTTTATGAGGCCAACATCATCCTGATACCAAAGCCTGGCAGAGACACAACAAAAAAAGAGAATTTTAGACCAATATCCCTGATGAACATCTATGCAAAAATCCTCAATAAAATACTGGCAAACCGGATTCAACAACACATCAAAAAGCTTATCCACCATGATCAAGTGGGCTTCATCCCTGGAATGCAAGGCTGGTTCAACATTCGCAAATCAATAAACATAATCCAGCATATAAACAGAACCAAAGACAAGAAGCACATGATTATCTCAATAGATGCAGAAAAGGCTTTTGACAAAATTCAACAGCCCTTCATGCTAAAAACGCTTAATAAATTCGGTATTGATGGAACGTACCTCAAAATAATAAGAGCTATTTATGACAAACCCACAGCCAATATCATACTGAATGGGCAAAAACTGGAAAAATTCCCTTTGAAAACTGGCACAAGACAGGGATGCCCTCTCTCACCACTCCTATTCAACATAGTGTTGGAAGTTCTGGCTAGGGCAATTAGGCAAGAGAAAGAAATCAGGGGTATTCAGTTAGGAAAAGAAGAAGTCAAATTGTCCCTGTTTGCAGATGACATGATTGTATATTTAGAAAACCCCATTGTCTCAGCCCAAAATCTCCTTAAGCTGATAAGCAACTTCAGCAAAGTCTCAGGGTACAAAATTAATGTGCAAAAATCACAAGCATTCTTATACACCAATAACAGACAAACAGAGAGCCAAATCATGAATGAACTTCCATTCACAATTGCTTCAAAGAGAATAAAATACCTAGGAATCCAACTTACAAGGGATGTAAAGGACCTCTTCAAGGAGAACTACAAACCACTGCTCAGTGAAATCAAAGAGGACACAAACAAATGGAAGAACATACCATGCTCATGGATAGGAAGAATCAATATCGTGAAAATGGCCATACTACCCAAGGTAATTTATAGATTCAATGCCATCCCCATCAAGCTACCAATGAGTTTCTTCACAGAATTGGAAAAAACTGCTTTAAAGTTCATATGGAACCAAAAAAGAGCCCGCATCTCCAAGACAATCCTAAGTCAAAAGAACAAAGCTGGAGGCATCACGCTACCTGACTTCAAACTATACTACAAGGCTACAGTAACCAAAACAGCATGGTACTGGTACCGAAACAGAGATATAGACCAATGGAACAGAACAGAGTCCTCAGAAATAATACCACACATCTACAGCCATCTGATCTTTGACAAACCTGAGAAAAACAAGAAATGGGGAAGGATTCCCTATTTAATAAATGGTGCTGGGAAAATTGGCTAGCCATAAGTAGAAAGCTGAAACTGGATCTTTTCCTTACTCCTTATACGAAAATTAATTCAAGATGGATTAGAGACTTAAATGTTAGACCTAATACCATAAAAATCCTAGAGGAAAACCTAGGTAGTACCATTCAGGACATAGGCATGGGCAAAGACTTCATGTCTAAAACACCAAAAGCAACGGCAGCAAAAGC